>NC_090187.1:25968314-25973314 GCF_024679245.1 Pseudorasbora parva
TGAAAGGTGGCTGTGTTTTAAGTGAACGGTTGGAACATTTTCACACAGTTGGTGGTTTTCCACCTGACATAATGCATGACCTTATGGAGGGTGTCATCCCTGCTGAAATGTCCTTGTGCATTAATGATTTGATCTCAAGGAAATTAATCTCTCTTGAATCCCTCAATCAAGCTATCAAGCAGTTTCCTTACAAATTCTCAGACAAAGTTGATCAGCCTCAGATTATCCCAGGTACATTTGCCTCAAAACGTACAATTGGGGGAAATGCCCATGAGAATTGGGCACTTATTAGGCTTTTGCCCCTCATGGTTGGCCTTGATATCCCTGAAAATGATAAAACATGGGAAATTGTGTTGCTTCTGAAAGATATTTTAGAAATGACATTGGCTTTCAAGTTCACTGAGGATTCTCTTGATTTTCTTGACGCAAAGATCGCAGAACACAGGCATTTACTTTTAACAGTCTTTCCTCATTTCACATTGCGCCCTAAACACCACTACATTGAGCACTATCCGCAGCTCATAAAAATGTATGGACCACTAAGAGATATGTGGACGATGCGATTTGAGGGAAAACATAAATTCTTCAAGCAGGTAATCCGTGACACAAAAAACTTCAAAAATGTTCCACAAACTTTGGCTGTTCGCCATCAAAGAATGCTGGGTTACTACATTGACTCCCCCTCCTTTCTTAAGCCATCCATGCAGACAGAGAAGGTGATGGGTACTTTGATTTCAAATTTCCCTGAGAACATTCAGGAATTCCTGAGACAAACATATTCAGTTCAGAACACTGTCCTCACAGCATCATCTGTGAGCATTGATGGAATCAAGTATAATCCAGATATGGTTGTATCTGTTGGTACTTGTTCAAGCCTACCTGATTTCAGGCAGATTTTCAAAATTCTTGTCATCAGCAGTGATGTTCTGTTTGTGTGTAAAGATTTGACATGTTGGTACATTGAGCACCTACGTTCTTTTGAACTGTGCAGTCATGTGCTATCACTGTCAATTACCAAACCATCAGATCTGAATGACCCATTTCCTTTGCCAGCCTATACACTTCGGGGCAGGACCTATGTTACTCTCAAACATTATATCATATGCTGAATACATGACAATTCTGGTTTTAAAGGGACTTCAGAAATTCAGCTAATTGTCATTTACTCTTATTATTCGGAAGACAAAAAGGCTTATTTTTGAAAAAAATTCTGACTGCTCTTGTCTGTACTATGTCAGAAGATAGGCGTTGCTTCTGAAGCTTCAGGAGGCTATAATGTCATCCAACTTCAAGTGTTTAAATAGTAGATCAATGGGTTTGGTGAGAAACAAACTGATATGTAATTCATTACTTTCTTTAAACTGTCACATCCCGCATGCACTATTGAGAGAGCAGCAGTTAAATGCTATCCTGTGTGAAGGGTTGCTCCCTTGCACAGGAAATTTCATTCAAGATTTATATACAGTAAAATGGATTAGATATTGAATTTAATTTCTCAACAAACCCAATTCATATGCCTTAAATGCTTTATTGTATTGCACAAGTCACATGGAATTATCAATGCCTTTATGTACTTTTTAAATTCAATTTAAAGTAGGATGAGTGAAACTTTACAAATCATTTTTGCATTTTTGGATCGAGCTGTCACTTTAAGAAAACTAACTCAGTTCTTTAACTTTTGTAGAGAGAACAAATATGGAGACAAGGACCATACTCAGAGTTATAGTTAGTGACAACGACATCAGAAAAATCGTACTTCCTTTGAAACCACAGACAGTTGACTCACTGTTGGAACAACTTGAAGAAAAGCTGGGACTTCAGTACAAGTTCACACTTCAGTTTGAGGATCCAGACTTCAACAATTCCCTTGTGAATCTTACCGACATTGCTGATTTGCCAGATAAGCCAACACTGAAGATTGTCTCACTTGTGACGACACCAACCCCTAGCACAGCTGACACTGAAATCCTGTCTGTGGCTTCTGATGATCCATGTCATAGTGTACGTACTGCATGGCCAGAAACTTTCGAGATCCCTAATTTTCCTGTTGACGTTGAATACAGATTACGTCAGGGAAATCTACAGTACATGCAAGATCAAACATATCTACAATTGTCAGGAGAACTTAAGCATGAGATTCTCGAAAAACTTTCCGAGACAATATACAGTTACAAAGCTTACCCAGATAAGGAAGATTTTGAGGCTGTTGCTGCTGCTTTGATAAAAAAACATCCCTGCCTTACCCAGCCTGGCTCATCTAAGGGGTGGAATGGGTGGTATGATAGCCTCAGATGGAAAATGGGTAATTACCGCTCAAAACTGCGTAGAGCTGGATGTTTGGAGGTATCCATAAATGGTGGAAAAGAAGAGGACAGCAGCCTCAGAGAAACGTCAAAAGACCCAAGAGGTTTGAAATCAATTTTCTACCGAATTTCCCTGATGGTGAAGATGAAGCCAGCATGGAATCCAAAAGGAAAGAGATGGTGGAAGAGATGAAGAAACGTCGTCTTAATTCTGCACTGATAGCCCAGAACATGAATTCTACATTTGCCTTGCGCAGAAAGGAATTGATAGAGGAGCAGCCTGCAGTGAAGGACACAGTGGAAAGGTGGCCTGCCCTCTTCACAAATAGTCAGGTGAGTAAATATTCTTGTCTTTGTTAGTTTCATATATAATTTCATGTTGAACATTTTCTAAGCAAAATGATCATTAACCACTTTTCAGATTGATGTTTAACACATTTCAGTGAGAAGTGATAACTTAATGTCAGTTTGTCCTTTTTTTATTTCTTTTTTTAGATTCTGTCAGAGTTTAGTCGTATATCTGGCAAAAACCTGCAAACCGAATTCTTTCAAGAACTGGACAGATTCACTCAACGTTTCATCGACATCTTCAGGGCTAAAGGTGGAGACACTGGCTCCAAACTTAAGAGGATTCTGCACCAGATTGACAATGATGTAAGTTCCTCAGACACATCACAAATCATTTTCAATAGTAAAACAGTTGTTGCTTCTGTTGTTGCCTGACCTGTGTTGCGTTTGTGTCATGAGCGCTAATAAATATTGATGTTCATAACTTTGCAGAAATCCAACGTCAATGCGAGACGAACAGCCGTTCTTCATGGCCTACCACTCCTCCTTGGAGAGGACCCCACGGATTTTTACAAGACATGCTTTGTAAGTACTTTTTTCCTGTAGTGTGATTCTTATTTAACAGTCAAACTGTTCTTAAAATTGTTTTGAGATCTGGCAAGAAGAGTTACGAAAGGGAAAAAACAGTCAGGACACTGAAACAAAGAAAGGGATAGAGAAAAAGTGAAAGATAAATTAAGAACAAAGAGACAAAGAAATGAAAGAGAAACAATTGTAAAAAGGACAATAGATGGGAGGTTTGAATTTTAGACGGGTAGGAAGAATAAAGGAAAGACGCAATAGAGATGAATAAAGTCAGTAAAGGAGGTAAGAAAGAAATATAAATGACAGAAGGGAGGTTAGATCAAATTAAAAATCTGATATTTAATTGACTTTAAAAATTCAATCAATTCTCCATAATGATGTATTTTGATACCTTTTCAAATATCAAATTATAAGATTTAGAATAGGTTTTTATTTATTTAGCTGCCCTTCAGTTTGATTTCATTTGAATGTCTCCATGCATCCACTGATATGTCTTGTTTGAAAAGGCCTTTACATTTAGACATAAAACAGTGTTATTCATTTAGTTTTACATTTAATGCAAGGATGTGTTTTTAAAAGAAGTTTTGTGGCTTACATTGACCTTATTTTTTATTATATGCTATTCCTGTTTTTAGGACTGTGATGGCAATGAAGACATGTTCGACACGGCAGTCTGTATTATGACAGTGATTCCTGAGGACTGTCCAACTGTGCCTTACTCATTGCATCTTGATGCCACAGCAACGGCAATAATTTTGGAAGGTACAGTGGTTGTGGATAACCTTGAAAATTTTCCAGAAGCAATGTGTCTACTCTTCGGGCTAATTTATGCTCTAAACTTAGAGTATCCAAAAGCACTGAAGAGCACATTTGATTTCATACAGAGAGTGATTTTGTCCCTTGGCCACAAGTCACTGAAACCTAAAATCCAATCACTAAAAAATCGCCTAATGCAGTAATGTTTTTCATGGTTTAAATGGTTAGTTCATCCGAAAAGAAAATTTGATGTTTATCTGCTTACCCCCAGGGGATACAAGATGTAGGTGTGTTTGTTTCTTCAGTAGAATACAAATGAAGATTTTTAACTCCAACCATTGTAGTCTATAAGTCGTATAATACATGTCAATGGTCATATTTTAGAGTTTGAGAGTAAAAAAAAATATGAATCCATATTAAACCCTGCAGCTTGTGTCGATACATTGATGTGTTTAGACACGAAACGATCGGATTGTGTGAGAAACTGAGCGGTATTTGTATCATGTTTTACCTCAAATACAACACTATGTGCATTAGTCGTCTCCGCGCCATTACTGCCTGTAAGTGAGGTCAAATTACACAATATGGCATAATGATTCGTGCAATAGATCACTTCCACCGCTTTTATCCCATTGAGATAAGCCATATCATGTACATTTGACCTCACTCACCGGAAGTTATGGTGCGCTTGCAGCTGTTGTACATAGTGTTGCATTTGAGGTAAAAAAATATATTAATACGGTTCGGTTTCTCACACAAACCGATTGTTTCGTGTCTCAAGACATCAATGTGTCGTCACGAGCCGCAGGGTTTAATATGGATTCGTATGTTTTTTTTTGTTGTTTTTTTTTTACTCAGCTCTCATAGTCTAAAATGTTCCCATTGACATGTATTATACGACTGACAGACAGCAACGGTTGAGTTAAAAATCTTCATTTGTGTTCTACTGAAGAAACAAACACACCTACATCTTGGATGTCCTGGGGGTAAGCGGATAAACATCACATTTTCATTTTTGGATGTACTCCCTTTAACCATTACTGGGTTCACTTTGAATAGATCTATGCC
>NC_090187.1:25975814-26040814 GCF_024679245.1 Pseudorasbora parva
CTTACAGTAACTTTCTTCAGTCATTTCTTGCCTCTAAACAGGCGATGTGAGCTGACAGGTGCTGAAAATGAGCAGGCTGGGTCTTTGCTCTCTAAAACCACATGCAGGGTCTCCAGGGGTCCCCGTCTAATGAGAAACACTTGGAAAAGTCAAATGAACAAACTGTCTCCTCTCTGCAGTGCAGGGTCATGTTGATTGGCTACTTTGGTATGAAAAAGTCTTACTCAGCAATGCTCAGTATAAAGACCTTGCGGCATGAGGACCATTCACACACACAAACACATACACATTCGACCAAGTGAGAGGACGAGAGCTTGTTGAGTCGAGAGGGTGTTATCGCTACACAAACACTCATAGCGAGGGCTCATCGACCAATAAGGTGCGTCACAACCACCAAGTGAGTTTGCTAATGTGTGCGTTAGTGTGTGAACATGCATTCACAACAATATAAATTATTAAAGTGGTACAGATACAGTGGGGAAAACACACGGCAGGAATGATTTAAAAGCTCACATCCTCACGCTCTTGCATTAAAGATTCACAACCATAAATGAATCGAGGGCAGAGGTATAAACTAAAAGCATGGGAACTTCGTTTCCAGGCCGACCGATTAAAAACCTCCGGATATTGCATAAAGCCAGCCAATCAGATCGGAGTTTGAGAGTTTGCTCTTGCCATTTTTGCATGTAACAGCCATTGTTAGTTTTGTCAACAAAATTTTTTGTTAAAAAAAAAGGTTGTTAAAAAAAGATATTTAGATTTTGTAAGTGATAACAAATAGGAAAAATGGAATGGGAAAAAAAGTGCGTGTCGCAAAGTAAAGCAGTAATATATAGTTTAAGGAGGTACAATGGAACCTTAAGAATTAGAGATGTATAACGTGTATAGTTTTTGTACTTGGTGACATTGTGTGTATGTGCTGAAATAAGAAAATGAAAATAAAGTGATAAAAAAAAAAAGTGCGTGTCTTAGTGTGTGCACTTAATCACTCTGACACGCGGTGACATTCTGATAGCATTTAGCTTAGCCCACTAAGCCAAGTTCACTCACTATGGTACCAAACAGAGATCAAGTTAGAAGCGACCAAACACCTCCACGTTTTCTCTATTTAAATACAGTTACACGAATAGCTGAACGACCAAGTATGGCGACACAAAATAAAACGTGTCGCTTTTCTAAGCAGGTTTAAAAGGAGAACTATAATGTATGGCGGAATAGCACTTCTGAGAGAACTTCGACTCGGCGCAGTAAAAAGTCACGCCTGAAAAATCCTCTTTTTTTTCCAAGCGTGACTTTTTACTGCGCCGAGTCGAAGTACTCTCAAAAGTCTCTTAGTTAAGGGAATAACATAGTTTAATATGAAAAAAAGCGGTGGAGAATCCCTTTAAACTAACAATGAAAATATGGTAGAAAAAGATTACGAATGCACAAGAGTTTTGATGAAAACTAGACAGTAAAAAACTAGTAAACTGAATCACTTTAACTCAATCAAATGCATCCAATACTTAAGAGATTCTTCAGATATAAATGAACATTTAATACAAATATTTGATTTAATATTTATAATAAATCATTATAATACAATATAATGTAATAAAATATAATATACTAGTTATACTGACTAAATTTAAAGGGTATTTTTTTGTAAAAAGATGGTCTGTGATTAGTCCATACATATGCCATATGAGACGAAGACTGAAATATTGTTGGCAGGACTTGCTCTGCCCGAGCAAACAAGCCAAAAGCTTTTATCTAAGCTGCTTGAACCAGTGAGAAGGAAGGACAAAAATTCATGGTAAGAGCAATATCTAGAGACAGATAAAAAGAAGCTTTCACATTACACAGTCAAGCTGAGCTGCCGTTTCTTTTTGTCTGTCTGAGCATGGTGAAGATGAAACACCTTCATCATCACACACAGAAAACAAGCCCAAACCCACTTATATTTTTTATAAGGCGTATATCAAGCATGTGCTGACTTTAAGAGGCACATCAAATGTGTACAATCTTGATACAAGAATACAGGAACACCATTCTCTTACAATTCTCTTACCAGCAGCCATATCACCCTGCAGCCCAAGACTGGTTTCCCACTGAAGCTAAGCAGGGCTGAGCCTGGTCAGTCGTTAAAAATCCCAGGATGTCCTTCGATAAAGAGTAGGGGTGTAACCCCGGCATCCTGGCCAAATTTGCCCATTGGCCTCTGTCCATCATGGCCTCCTAACAATCCCCATATCCTGGTTGGCTTAATCACTCGGTCTCCTCTCCACCAATCAGCTGGCGTGTGGTGAGCGTTCTGGCGCAAAAATGGCTGCCGTCGCATCATCCAGGTGGATGCTGCACATTGGTGGTGGTTGAGGAGATTCCCCCCTTCTATATGTAAAGCACTTTGGGTGTCTAGAAAAGCGCTATATAAATGTAATGAATTATTATTATTATTATAATTCAGCAAGAAATATGACAATGAGAAGATGGAAACTGAACAGTTCGGTTAGGTGTCTCGCTCCAGGTACAGAAAACAGAGGTCATGACCAGTCCTGATACAGGGAAAGGTTATAAACAGCTTGCATTTTAATCTTAAAACCTTAGGATTTCATCTTTCATTTCATCATTTCAATATACTGTTTATAGTACTATTTATATGCTATTTAAACAATGTATTAAACCTGCCACATGCGTTTAATTTAGCCAATGTAGACATGTTGCATGAAAAACCATGAACAAAACAACAAGGTATAAAAGAAACAATGACACAGGCTATAAATGCATGTTTTTTTTTTCATAAAAAAAAAATCTGTCAATTAATGTCTTTAGGCTACTCTTTTTACAGTGTCAAGTATAAAGTGTAGTAGAATAAAGAGTAGGTATATTTACATGATAGTGTATTGCCTGTATGTAGCTGATATTCTTCAGGTCAATCTTATATTCATAATCACAAAATCAGTTTGAATATCCACAGAGGAAAGCGATATCTTTGTCCTTTTAACAGTTATAAGGATTTCCCATGACAGCGCTAGTCAGTTCATTTGAAAATTGAATTTGAGTCTTGTTGTTTACAACCTTGTTTCAGTCCCTTTTTAATATTAAAGTGTTTGCTCCTGACTAACTTATAAACACAGTCAAGAAACACAATCACAACAGACCCTTTCTCAATACCAAATATGCCATGGAATTTATATAAAATGTTGGGAAAAAACAATATTAGCCATTATAAAAGTATAAGTACTTTGTACACTAGATAATAAACATAAGTAAACCATTCAGTTAAAAGTAAAAAAAGCAGTGCTTAAAGTAAAGGATTTCAATTATATTATATTATTTATATTTTATTATTACATTGAGAAACTAATTCAAAACAAACCTCTAAAACAGTTTTTATCCCCACCACATCAAGAGGTGAGCCAAGAATAGTTTCCAAATGAATGAAAACTCATGAAAATCATAAAACCTCAACAATTTGAATGTAGATTCAAAGAAGTGTGTTAAAACCCAAAATCTAACAGGATATTATGATATATTTAAGGCTTCTTGAGTTATAGGCAAACTTGGGAGAAAAAAAAAAGTATTAAAACTCTATATAAGAATATATAAATGTAGCAGAAGTTACTACTTCTAGTTATAATGAGATGGATGGACACATCAGAATATCTTTAATTCTTGTCATTTCCTTTGCTGGTTTAATTCTGCCAAACACGGGCACTCAAAGATAATTTAACCAGTAAGCAGGACCTGATGTAAATTATGTGAGTTCAGGCTCACTAAGAGGTGCTGTAATGGCTGGAAAATGATCGTACCTAATGATTGATTCTCATAAAGGCATTGTGAGATGGCTGGCTAATCGCTTTCTCAGCAATTCAAGGTTTTAAAGAGGTAGTTCAATCAAAAATAAACACTGTCATCATTTACTCATCCTCAAACCTGTATAGCATTTGAAATATGACAAACAAAACTGCACATATGCTCTAAAAACAACTCTAACCTGGACAAATATCTACATATAGTTACTATGCTATAGATTCTAGACCAAACATACACACACACACACACACACACACACACACACACACACACACACACACACACACACACACACACACACACACACACACACACACACACACACACACACACACACACTTTTGAAGTAGTCCAAAGGAAGTCAGCACTACCTGGTGTTGACAAGCTGTGAAGAATTTCCAGGAAACAGAGGTGAGAACAGAGAGTGGGGAAAACACATCCACACAACAATCAACTGAGTGCTGACTTATTTATGTGACATGACAAATACAGCTCTGAAACGCAGGTCACACCACTCATGGGGAGTTAAAAGTTTGGCAATGTGAAAATTCCTGAGCTTTCAAATCACACCCAAACTGAGAACCATGATGCAGGAAGAAGTGCAGTCTACACGGTGTTGATTTTATTTTCAGTGTGTTGATTGTGTGTGTGTTTATATATTTATATATATATATATACATACACACACACACACACACACACACACACACACACACACACACACACACACACACACACACACACACACACACACACACACACACACACACACACACACACACCTAAAGGATTATTAGGAACACCTGTTCAATTTCTCAGTAATGCAATTATCTAAACAACCAATTACATGGCAGTTGCTTCAATGCATTTAGGGGTGTGGTCCTGGTCAAGACAATCTCCTGAACTCCAAACTGAATGTCAGAATGGGAAAGAAAGGTGATTTAAGCCATTCTAAGCGTGGCATGGTTGTTGGTGCCAGATGGGCCTAGCTAAGTATTTCACAGTCTGCTCAGTTACTGGGATTTTCACTCAGAACCGTTTACAAAGAATGGTGTGAAAAGGGAAAAACATCCAGTATGCGGCAGTCCTGTGGACGAAAATGCCTTGTTAATGCTAGAGGTCAAAGGAGAATGGGCCGACTGATTCAAGCTGATAGAAGAGCAACTTTGACCGAAATAACCACTCATTACAACCGAGGTATGCAGCAAAGCATTTGTGAAGCCACAACAAGCACAACCTTGAGGCGGATGGGCTACAACAGCAGAAGACCCCACTGGGTACCTCTCATCTCCACTTCAAATAGAAAAAATAGGCTACAATTTGCATGAGCTCACCAAAATTGGAGAGTTAAAGACTGAAAAATGTTGCCTGGTCTGATGAGTCTTGATTTCTGTTGAGATTGTCTGACTGTCTGTCTGATTCAGATGGTAGAGTCAGAATTTGGCATAAACAGACTAAGAACTTGGATCCATCCTTGTGCATGGTGGTGGTGGTGTAATGGTGTGGGGGATGTTTTCTTGGCACACTTTAGGCCCCTTAGTACCAATTGGGCATCGTTTAAATGCCACAGCCTACCTGAGCATTGTTTCTGACCATGTCCATCCCTTTATGACCACCTTGTACCCATCCTCTGATGGCTACTTCCAGCAGGATAATGCACCATGTCACAAAGCTCAAATCATTTCAAATTAGTTGCTTGAACATGACAATGAGTTCACTATAATAAAATGGTCCCCACAGTCACCAGATCTCAACCAAATAGAGCATCTTTGGGATGTGGTGGAACGGGTGCTTCGTGCCCTGAATTTGCATCCCATAAATCTCCATCAACTGCAAGATGCTATCCTATCAATATAGGCCAACATTTCTAAAGAATGCTTTCAGCACCTTGTTGAATCAATGCCACGTAGAATTAAGGCAGTTCTGAAGGCGAAAGGGATCAAACACAGTATTAGTATGGTGTTCCTAATAATCCTATAGGTGCGTGTATACACACACATACAAGACAAAGTTTATTTATTACCAAAGCTGTTGATTGTTTTCAGGACTGAAACAATTCTGTTAACTGACCCAACAGAGTATAAGTCTATATTTTCTTGTACATTGGGTTCTGCAAAATGGGTTTCCAGGCCCTGTGAATTCAAGCAAAAATGCTAAATGACGAATGCTTTCTCAAAAAAGCTCTAATCTTCCCAGCTGGCTGCTGTAATTTCTAGGAGTTGGGTGCACAGGTTTTAGTGCTCCGCTGGGCAACGAAATTGTGCTTACAAGCTGCCTATAGCTCCACTGAATGTTTCTGAGAATAAACCAGACACAGGTTCTGGTCAAAATTTGTGGCATTGCATTTACAGTCAGATGTTATAGCTGTATAATGCACTTTCACTGCTTTCAGACTTAAGTTCAAGATCTTATCAAGACTTGGACACATTTTCACATACTTGTCAATTATTGTTAGTTTTATCTAAGACTCAGCTTACTGTATTTATAAGGAAAATTCACCCCTAAAATTATACAATTCTGTACACCCTTATGTCAAATCGTTTAACTTCCAAACACAAATGAAGCACTCCATTTAACAAAAACTAAAAAGATCCAAAAAATGTAATAAAAGCAACGTAAAAATAAACAAACAATCGAGTGGTCTAATCCAAATCCAAGTCTTCCAAAGAGAAACAAATGCTTTACAATGACTAAACATAGACATTCAAAGGATTGCATGATGCGTAAAAGCAAATGCAGAATAAATTTTTTTGGATGAGCGAAACATTTACAGTTGCAGTTTTATATATATATGTATCTCTGTGCCAAATACACAAATTCAATTTTTGACAAATCGTTAAAGAAACGGTGGATGCAGTTTGTTTTTCTGGAGCAACAGTGGAGTTCTGGAAGTGTGTTTGTTTGTTTCCAGTCATGAGTCGAAACCACAGGTGGTGAGTGAAACTGCATCAAATGTCTGTGTTTTGTTAGCAATCGTCATGTAAGCGCATAATGTCAACAACATGAACATATAATGAATCGAAAGTTTTCCAGGGATAATGCTATGATGTATTGTGTGTGTGTGTGTGTGTGTGTGTGTGTGTGTGTGTGTGTGTGTGTGTGTGTGTGTGCGCGCTTGTGACTCTTTAGCTCCGTCCACTGCATGCCTGTACAAGCTCAGCTGTTTTCGGAAAGAATTGGTAGAGTGTATGGCCCCGTCCACACGAAGCCAGCGCTTTCCTAATCCGATCTTTTTTTTTTCTCGTTTCAAGAAATATCTGCGTCCACATGAGATTACGAAAATTGACTAAAAACTATGTAGTTTGCATGCCAGGCCAGTGTGTGGCGCTGTAATTCTACCACAGAAATACACTAAAAACGGAGAAGAAGAGTTGTGGCTAGCAGGGGTATAGCAGTGGTCGGAGGGTGAGGCAAAATCTCACAATAAAATTACAATAAATACATTTGCTTCTTAACAGATGTGTTTTAATGCCTACACCTACCCCGACCCTAAACATACCCTTACAATAATGCAGATATGTTAATTAAATGACGCGATATTGATGTGCGCATGCCCAGTGCCCGTAGTTGTATCCCTTTAACTCATCACCGTGCCGGACGTAGTGTGACGATATCACCATTTCAGAAAATATACGGATTCGATGTACACACGAAGACAGAAGATGATCGGTTTCAGATTTACCCACCTTGGGACCTGGTTTAGAAAAATATCGGATTCATGCTTCTAAAACGCCGGATCCGTGTGGACGAAATGCTTATACGGTACAAAATTTATACGTATACAGCTAAACGCGTCTCAGTGTGGACGGGGCCTATATGTCTTTTATAAATCTGATAAAACAAAAGACTCTTTGGATATATGAAGGATGCAATACTTTCAAGAGATAAGCATTAACTGTGTGTGTTTTGTACCCTTTAAGATATCCAACGAATGCCTGCATTGAAAGCACAAAAACAAGACAAAAAACAAACAAAACATTTACAGTGTATAATATCTCTCCAAAGGATGAGATATTATCTGGTCATAAATTGGGGTGTAACAATATAGTTTCAAAACAAATCACAATATTTTAAAACAAAAGAATAGATAATAATAGATAATATCTCATCTTTCAGAGATGTTAAACCAAAGACCTCCTGACTCCTGAATCCCATGGCATTTCTTGTAAAAAGAGTAGGGGTGTAACCCCTGTGTCCTGACTAAAATCCCTCCTTTGGTCCTTATCAATCATGGCCTCTTGAATTGGCTTTATCACACTCTCCTCTCCACCTATAGCTAGTGTGTGGTGAGCAAATTGGCGCTGTTGCACTTTAGCTGCCATCACATCATCAGTGTGGATGCTGTACACTGGTAGTGGATAAGGAGAGACTGTAAAGTGCTTTGGGAGTACAATATCACATATAGTGCTACATAAATGCTTCATTCATTCATTCATTCATTCAAAAAAGGCTGCAAAGTAGATTTGCAAGAGTAGCTATAAACTCTTCAGAAGTCTCTTTCTCTCTAACATACATGCAGAAGTATGTAGGTGAGATTTTATGCACCACATAATATATTCCTGGGGGAACTAAACTCACAAGAAAATCTCATGGAGAGACACTGTCATTCAATTAGTTTTTTTCAGTGTGGAAACATGCACACACACACAGCCTGAAGGACAAGCTGAGGCTGACGTTTTTCTAATTAAAAGACACTGATGCATAAAAACACACTGTGGTTGTATCTCAGTCGGTTGATTTTCACATAGACAACAGAGACATTTTACTAATGTACCACTTGCACACGTCTATACTGCCCCGCTTTCATAACTAAACTCACTTTATTAGGAGCATCTGCCAAGACAACCATCACTGTTACTAACGCTCATACTTGAGTTATTGGGTTTGAACAAACTTTTAGTATATTACCTCAAGTATTCAATTTTAGCTTATAACTGTGCAGTTTGAGCTACAGACATAAATCATACCTCTAATCATGCGTGTTGACTAGAGGAGTATGGAAGTGAAATAATGAAATTTGAAAAGAAGGAGTGCATTGCTTTAACTGTGCTTGCATTTTTAGGCATTGTGTTTTAAAGGCTTGAATTTTTATGGGCTGAAATTCACCACAGTTGTATATGTAAGATACGATTAACCAATGAACTTCTGGAAGTGAATTTTTAAAGCAAACTAAAATGGACCGACATTTTAAATGGACTATTTTGGAAGTAAAATCTGAAAGGTGAATCCTAAGAATACAATGCATTATAATGCAAGTACAGTTAATGTAATGCATATTTTTAATTAGTGCAATCCAACAATGTTTTTTTTGGGGGGTCATTATTTTACTTCTATAGAGATACTAGGCTTGTTTGAGATGCGCCTTGCCTCACCTGAAATGAAGGCGAGACTAGGCGGCTGCAGTCAGTGGACGAGAAAAAAAAGTGCAGGCTAGCCGAACAGTTCTCTCCTCTCAGTGGATCAGACACCTGCGAGATCAGTTGCGGATATCACACTCGTGCACTTTGCTGCTAATAAACTGAATGTAATTTAAGTTCTGTTGCTTTTATATGAAAATAAATATTACGAAAAAGACCCCCCAACCTTTTTTTTTGTTATATATTTCCATTCGAAAGACCTGTTTATCAAGCATTTTTACTTTAATTACATACATGTTTTTATATATTTTTATAAATATAACAACAATCACATAACCCACAGAGAGATCGCACTGTCCGAGAGTTTGGGAATATTCACACATAAGCTATACACATTAAAACATGATAGAGTTTTAAAATCAAACATCTTAAAACAGAACCATACATCACGGTTGTTTAAACCAATGAGTATTAACCTGTGTCGTCAGCAAGTCGTTTCCCATCGTGCTTTCGGCCAGTGCAGTTGGTGGAGAGCAACTGCGCTCGACTGCAGAATCCGACACATCCGCCTTTCGCTGATTTTTGACATACGTCAGCATGACATCAGAGCAAGGCGGACCGCCCTCGGACACATTTCTAACCGGCATGCATCTCACGCTGATCACCTGTGATCAGTTTTGCGCAGATTTTGCTAATCTCAAACAAGCCCGTTCTCTTGGAGGTGGGATAGAAAGTGCCACGCCCTCACAGCCATCGGACACTGCCACGCCCACTCGTTCCCTATCACCGGCATTCTGAACACATTATATCAACCCGGCTCACCGTCACACTCACTGTCTGGTCGTGCACCGATCCAACCTCGACTACCTGTCCCTTTTTCGAAGCCCTCACCTGTAAACAGCTTCATCTCCATCATCATCGTCTTCTTCGTCATCTTCGTCTTCACCATCATCGTCTTCTTCGTCTGAGTGTCACCACCCTTCTAAGTATCCCCTGTGTCCGTTACCTCTGATAATAAACTTTGCACTTGCACTAATCCTTCTGTCCTCGTCTGTGTCTGAGAGAAAGTAACCACCTAGCAACCGCTCCAAAATTTTAATTACATACCAAAAATTTAAAATTATGATATTGAAATTTTACATGCACACTGTGATAAAGCCACAAGTGTTACACTGCATTACATGTGCACGAAGCACATGTGACATTGTCAACTAATGTAATATTTATATGAGCCATATAATATTTGTGTCTTCCAAAGACAGCACTTCTGGCTTTTTAATATAAATTCCCATTAATCTTTGTGAGGCTTTGTTCACTGTCAGGAAATTAGAATTTATTTTAAATGTGATAACGAACAACTGGTTGTGGTGACATATGGCATTTCTTATGCTTTAAATTTAATTTAAAGCACATTTTCGTCAAAAGCTCATAATGGTAAAGTCATAAAGATTGTTGGAAGTGAGGTTTACTGTGACTATAAGTGTCAAAAATCTTATGGGTGTTGACATATGGCCCTCAATATGTGTGCTTGAGAGATTGTTAAATCCTAGCGGGATGACATGGTGTCAGCTGGGCATGTGAGGATGACCAACATAGAGGGAATAGGTTTGATTTCTATGTCTGTCTTTCAAGCCCTCTGTGATACCACGGGCCATTTGGGAACAAAAAGAAAATAAACAAGAGGGAAAAGTCGATTGAGATGGGCAGCGTGACAGACGGGAACAGACAGAGGGATGAAGGAAAGGAAAAAGTGAGTAATATAGAAAGATGGAAGCCATTTTTTAACAGCGTTCTGCTTCTGTGCTTTAGTAGCCTGAGCAAAAAGACTGCATTCTGAAACCTGTCACACTGGAGGTAGGCAAACTCTCACCTCTCACTCCTTCAGTCATTCAAAACCTGTATAACTTTCTTCAGGGGAATACAAAAGAAGATATTTTGAAGAATGAACACTGAATGCTCTTTTCCAGGCTGTTTACAGCAAAAGGGAATGTATCTTCAAAAATGAAACAATCACATTCATAAAAGTGGCCCATGTGCACTATATTCCATATCTTCTAAATATCAAAATAATTTATCATTACACACTGTTGTTTAAAATATACTTTAACGGTGAAGTATGTAAGATTTATGTTGAAATATATTCTCTTAACCCAGTTTATTGTTCATTGACTACTATTAGTATACCATTTAAGGGTTTATCTCCTCAAAAAGATGAAAATATTGAACTCCCCAGACCCCATGGCGGATTTATTTACTTGCCGGAATTTGCAAGAGGAAAATGCTTTCCAGAGAGGAATCAATTAGTTATTTATTTTTAATATTTAAAAATGTTTGTTTGCTGTTGTGCATCGCTCTGTGTGTAATAAGCAGAGTGTATGTGCTTTCTGCACCCGCCTACATATTACTTATGTGCCCTTTTAATAACCAAAAAATACTGTGCTACTGTGCGGTTCTTGGATCAGCAGTACAGAATCGAAAAGTGTTTCTTTCTTCAGCGCGAGACTACATCTAGCCGTCTAAAACACTATTTAGGTGAATTTAAACAATCACTAATCACTCATTTAACTGCATTTTGTGTCTGTTAACAGGCACAAAGACACCCTTTATGCTTGTGCCCCCATATCTGCTTTTTGAAAATGATAACTGCATCAGTATGAAACTAGCAAAAACACTTGCGTTGCGCCTGGCATCTGACATCACTAAGCCCCATCAGACCACATTGAAAATCTGCAATATAAACCTTGAAGTGCAAGTAAATAAATAAATAAATAAATAAATAAATAAATAAATAAATAAATAAATAAATAAATAAATAAATAAATAAATAAATGCTGAATAATATTTGAAGGTCTCTAAACAAAAAACAAACAAAAACAAAAAACAAGTTTGCCATTGACCATGTGAACGTTTTTGTATAAACAGTCAGATGTCCTTGCTTTGTCTCAAACATAAGATGCTACTGGAAACATTATCACTTTTGAGAACATCATCATCAGGTTTTGCTCATAGTGCACCCAATTGCATTGATGGCACCTAAGCATGCCATGTGTTGGCCAAGCATATTCATATCTGCGTGTTCTTGCAGCGACTGTACTTCTGCCCAAATGAAGAAATTCAACTGTGCATGTGTGTCTTGGGGGAATACAGCCATCTGAGCAGAAGTGTGTGTATACATGAGGGATACATGTTAAAGTGAGTGTGCAAGAGTGGAAAAACAGCATGACAGACCTCATGGTGTGTGTGTGTGTGTGTGTGTGTGTGTGTGTGTGTGTGTGTGTGTGTGTGTGTGTGTGTGTGTGTGTGTGTGTGTATGTTTTAGTGAAATATCAGGACAAAACTGTGTATAATGACATGGGTATGACACAGGTATTAAAAGGAGAGGGTGAAATAGGAGGATATTGGCCATGTACACACTTTTCAAAAGGCTCATAAATCATGCAGGATCAGTTTTTTTGATAAAGTAAAAATGCAGAATGTTTCCTGTGATGGGTAGGTTTAGGGGCAGGGGCAGTGTAGGGGGATAGACAATACGGTTTGTACAGTATAAAAACCATTATGCCTACGGAATGTCCCCACATTTCATAAAAACTAAAAACAAATGTGTGTGTGTGTGTGTGTTCATGTTTTTCTATCCTGGTGGGGACTTATACAAGCTTATACAAATTTTCAGTTGTGTCAAGTGTTGTGTGATGGGTAAGTTTAGGGGTAGGGTTAGTATAAGGGGCTAGAAGATACAGTTTCTATAGTATAAAAAACATTTATTCTATGGAGAGTCCCCCAAAGAACCAGACGTGTGTGAATTTGTGAAATGTGTCTTTTTTTAAAAATACGTAACATCAAACTCAAAAAGTAGAGCACAAGAGGCCTTTAATATTTATGGCAAGTGTATATGTTTGTATAGTATGTGATTTTGTGTGTCAGTGACTGTAAAGGAAAGAGAGTATTTTTTCAAAGCGCTCTTGGTCACAGACCTACAATCTGAAATGAATCACCCAAACTTGAACTGCTCTTGACCTGTTCACAGAAATCACACTGGCAAACACAAGCGTCCCAGCGCTAGGCCTGAACAAGAGGGTTACTGCTTAGCATTTTGTTCAAATAATGATTAAAAATATACCATAATGCTTGTGTATAAAGAATGACTAATTAAATTAGCTATTTTCAGGGACCTCTCTGAACAAAAAATAAAAAAACTGTTCTACTGTGAAATAATGCTACTGTTATTATTATTTAAAATATAAAAAAGTTATATATATATAATAATTTAAAATAACTTTAATACATAACTATTTATTCCTGTGGTTGTGAAGATGGATTTTCAGCAGCCATTATTTCAGTCTTCGGTGTCACATGATTCTTCTAATATGCTGATTTTCTGCATTATTGGTGCTCTATTAATGATGGTTCTTACTATTATCCATGTTGAATGCTGTTTTTGCTGCTTAATAGTTTTATGGAAACCGTGGAACCAAATCAAAACAAAATGTATGTTCATTTGTAATAATAACCACCATTTGTTATATGTCCATTTAGCAAAAATATTTATTTTAAATTACAACTACACCCACCCCATCCCATCCCTAAGCCTACCCAGGGATTTATTGTGCATACACACTTTATGAGCATACGTGTTCAAGAGGCTGGGAAAAATGCTTCAAAATGAAAGTGTCCTGCTGTCAATGGGAGCAGAAGTTTAGAAAATGCTCCTATGCGTCGTATTTCAAGGAAGTGACAAACGACCTATATGCGTATTGGTTGGAGGATATGTTGGAATAAATAGTACACCGACATCTACTCAGAATCAAATTGTGGCTAGGAGGATGTGGTAAAGTGGAGACTGCAAAGGGTGAGCGAGTGCCAAGAAGAGTTGGTCAAGAGCATGATAACACCTGTCTATAATTCTAGTGAAACTGGAGAAGACACGGGATATAATGACAAGACAGATCTGGATGAGACGAGAGGGAGACACACCTGCACTTTCTGAAAAGACTTCCGAGTTTTGCTTTGAATGATTTGTGCTGAAGCACAGTTTGTTTTGAGTTTATTAATAAAATACACGGAAATCATTCTCGCCATCCTGACTTCCTCCCTATTTAACATATATATATATAATCCATCTAAGAACGTTTTCACTAAGCTAGTATCAGTGGGATTTCTGTATTCCTGAAGGAAAGAGAGGAGGCAGGCAAAGAGGCAGAGGGAAAGAAAAAGAGGGGAAAGGTGATGGACACGTGAAGAAAGAGTAGACTCCATTTCAGCTGCAATTAAAGTCTCTCGTCTCTTCACGGATATGCTTAAGAGCATCCATCAAATAACTTCAACGCTAACATCAGTCAAGACTCTCTCTCTGACACACTAGTTCCCATGTGCATCAGGAAGTAAATTACTATGCTAACATCTTAAATGAATGCTGTCATCATAAAGTCAAAGTCAACACTGAAAATGACTCAAGCTGAAGGAAAACGTGTTGAGAAGAATGTTGAGCGAGATATTAAGGTGAACCCAAGAACTTTGATTAGCAGACTCATGAAGGTTTGATGACTGCAGAACTTTATATGGAGGTCAAGCAGAACTGCCCTCGTAATAAAGCACCCAACCATGGAGTTACCAGTTTTTAGACATGTCATACAAGTTATTTTTTTTGTTTTTGTGGCTTTTTTTCAGATTAACATGTTAAGAGCATAACATAAATCCGGAAATCATTTAGTACAATACAGTGCATCCGGAAAGTATTCACAGTATTCCCTTTCCCCACATTTTATTGTTACAGCTTTATTCCAAAATTGATTTAATTCATTATTTTCCTCAAAATTCTACACAGAATATCTCATAATGACAACATAAAAGAAGTGTTTAAAATATTTGCAAATGTATTAAAAATGAATAAAATCACATGTACAGAAGGATTCACAGCCTTTGTCTCTGTATGTCTCTGTACATTGCTGCATTCATCTTTCCCTCAATCCTGACTCATCTCCCAGTTCCTGCTGCTGAAAAACATCCCCACAGCATGATACTGCCACCACCATGCTTCAATGTAGGGATGGTATTAGCCAGGTGATGAGCAGTGCCTGGTTTTCTTCCAGACATGATGCTTGCCATTCAGGCCAAAGTGTTCAATCTTTGTTTCATCAGACCAGAGTATTTTGTTTCTCATGGTCTGAGAGTCCTTCAGGTGCCTTTTAACAAACTCCAGGCAGGCTGTCATGTACCTTTTACTGAGGAGTGGCTGCCGTCTGGCCACTCTACCATAAAAGCCTGATTGGTGGCTATCTCCACAGAGAAACGCTGGTGCTCTGTCAGAGTGACCATCGGGTTCTTGGTCACCTTCCTGACTAAGGCCCTTCTCCCCTAATTGCTCAGTTTGGCCAGGCGTCTAGGAAGGGTCCTGGTGGTTCCAAACTTCATCCATTTACAGATGATGGAGGCCAATGTGCTCATTCATTGCTGCAGAGATTGTTCTGCACCCTTACCCAGATCTGTGCTTCAAAACAATCCTGTCTCAGAGGTCTAGAGACAATTCCTTCATGTCTTGGTTCGCGCTCTGGCACTATTAACTGTGGGACCTTAAAAGACAGGTGTGTGCCTTTCAAAATCATGTCCAACCAACAGAATTTTATATTTAGAACAATTTTTTAAACTATATCTTTATCACTCTAGTTATCATCCTTGGTATGAACAGGCCTTATAAACTACGAACACTCTCTGGAGGGGTTAATATTTTAGCAAAATTTTTATTTCCAATTTTCACAATCCCACAATAATCACAATAATTGATAAATAAAAGATTAATACTTGTATTCAGTGAGTACACATTAAATTGATCAAAAGTGACAGTGTATAGACATTTATAATGTTACAAATTATTTATTTTTCGAATATTTTATTTTTATATATATATATATATATATATATATATATATATATATATATATATATATATATATATATATATATATATATATATATATATATATATATATATATATATATTTTTTTTTTACTTGCCACAAAAACCATGAACAACACTAAAGCCCTATTTGGACAGTAACTGTTTCTCACGTAGACGTCCATCAAAATAAATTCGCATGCCACCTCAGTAATAAAACTCGTGCATTCGGATGGCGATTTATTCACAGTGAAGGAGCAAGTTTTGTGATCCTGCACACCTGTGAACGCTTGCTCACATGGTCAATCAAACGATTGCATGCTGTAAATAAAATGCCATATGCTTGGTATAATAAGAATAAATACATATTTAATTTAATAATGGGAAAATAATATCCTAATTATTATTTATTTAAATCTGTTTAAAAATAGGAAGATATATAGGCGCATATTATAGTTAAAATGGTTTTCTGTCTCAAAATAAAGGATGTCATTTTATTGCACATAAATGAATGAGCTGAAATAAGTTAATACAGCCTCTTTTTTACATGAGGCAAACATAATGCTACTTGCTTATATTAACCTATATAATTGCTGTTGTAATAAAGGGCCCATTTCAAATGTTTATGTGCTTTTCTTATTTTTATTTTTTTTGAGCGGTGATTAAATATATTAGCCTGACGTCATTATACTCAATTCTAGTCAGAATATGAGTCTGATACTGCTCCATTGGGCTGTAATTATGGGGTGTGTTTCAACCAAACTAGGAAAGACCTCAATTGGATAGACCTACAACCAATCAGAGCAACGGAGCTACGCATAATGTTCGTTGTCAAATGTCAGCAGGACTCAACTACACTGTGTTGCCAAGTCTGCAGTTTTTTTGGTGTTTGTCAAAAAACAGTAGGTAATTCGGCCAGGAATTTTTACGCGGGTGATGGGAGAAAAACACTGATATTCTGGATTTGGACAGCAATAAAATCACACACTATAGCTCCTGTCAATTATGAAACTACCAATGACCCCACAAGAAACAATTACCGTCCGAATAGGGCTTAAGAAATGTTTTTGAGCAGCAAATAAGAATATCAGAATGATTTCCAAAGGATCATGGAACCCACTTTATATTAGGTGGCCTTAACTACTATGTACTAACATTGTAATTAATCATTTGATACAATGCACTTATTGTGTACATACATGTTTTTACACTGTACTTACATTTAAAAAAATACCTGCATGTAATTACGTCTGTAATTAATTTCTGTAGTTAGATTTGTAATTACACAGTTGGCACTTCCCTTACACCTAACCCTACACTTAAATTTACCCATACCACCACATCCTTCCCTAACTCTACCCATAAGGTGTTTTGCAATACAATTTGAACACAGTAACTACATTGTATTTTTTGATGTCACTACATAGTACTTAAAGTGGGGACATGTAACACTGAAGACTGGAATAATGAAGCTGAAAATTCAGCATTGCATAAAAGGAATAAAATATATTAAAATACAATAATTTCATTTAAAATATTTTATAATATTCCTGGTTTAATATTTTTGTTAAAATAAATGCATAAATGGGGATTAAAAAAAAAACCTTTAAAAAACAAAACCAGACTTTTAAATGGTAGTGCATGTAGACTACAATGTACTTTTCAAAACCAGCTGGCCTTTTGTTCTTTTGTTTTGACTTTCTTTTTTTGGAATCAAGCCTTAATTATTCACACTGGTGGCTATAACATGGTAATCATTTGCAATATCATGGTACTTTTATGCTATCAAATGATTACCATATTCATGTACCATCCCATTTACATGGTACTCCAAGTTACTTCAAAGAATTGCACCATATTACCACAGAACTTTTTTCCTTTAGTGACATAAGCACACAAACACATTAGACAAGAAATAAATGCAGAAAGCACTCTGGCTGTGTTACAAACAACCACCAACAGTTTTAGACGGGCAAAAGCCAGACTAACACATTCCCTCAGGATCTCTCTCATACTGCAGAGATGCGAGAGAACAATCGCTCACTATCACTTATATCAACTCAGAAGAAAATTCTGTATGTGTGTGTGTGTGTGTGTGTGTGTGTGTGTGTGTGTGTGTGTGTGTGTGTGTGTTGGGATGTAAATTGCCCAGGGCACTGAAGCTCCCTTTGGCACTTAAACAGTGAGAACACCCAGAATCCACAAACACAGTGACTCTAATAGAGAAACTAGAGATATGACCAGATAAAGAGCAGCATATTGCAGAGAGAAACAGAGAGAAACAAATAAAAACACAAACTGTGTTTAAACAAAAAGCTCTGTGTATAATAACCATAATCGAGGTCCATTTCAATATTATTATCCTATTACTGTAATATAAATCTTACATTGTAAGCATTGCAAGCATGTTAAAATTAATTGCTTCCTAACACGTTTGTTATGTAAGCTTAACTGAATACATAAAGAACAAACCACAAAACACACTATTATAGCTGCATATCACTGTTATATGTACATTACTTTGATACACTCATCTCTGACTGATAATAGAATGCTTCCTAAATTGTGACACTGAAACAAGCATTTTTTGTAAAGCTGCATTGAAACTGTGAAAAGCGCTGTTCAAATAAACGTGAATTGAACTGAATTAAGAATTCTGCAATTCATTTTTAATGAGTTTTATTTTATGTTTTTTAAACAAACTAATTTCCAGCTGCAATTATTATAAAAATCAGCAGAAAAAAAAACTGCAGATTTCTACCTGCTCCTCGTGATCTAACATTAGATCTGATGTCTCACAGCCATACTAAACCCAGTCATTTCTTGTGCGTTGACCTTGATGCGATACAATCAGCAGCTTTCTGCACTGGTTACTAAAGGTGTGAATATGTTGTGCTACAGGCTGAAGTTTAAGAATCAATGAATGAAGAAGATAATTAATAAAGGGCTGAGGAAAGCCGTCTGGAAAAGCACTGCCGCAGGGAAGAGATTGTACCAAGATGTAGTAAAGCTGAGAAAATCCTCTCTCTCTCTCTCTCTCTCTCTCTCTCTCTCTCTCTCTCTCTCTCTCTCTCTCTCTCTCTCTCTCTCTCTCTCTCTCTCTCTCTCTCTCTCTCTCTCTCTCACACACACACACACACACACACACACACACACACACACACACACACACACACACACACACACACACACACGCACACGCACGCACACACACACACACACACACACACACACACACACACACACACACACACACACACACACACACACGCACACACACACACACACACACACACACACACACACACACACACACACACACACACACACACACACACACAAACATTACAGTTCAAAAGTTAGGGATCAAGATGTTTTTTGAAAAGTTTTTGAAAAATCTTATGCTTACTGCCTCACCAAGGCTGCAATTACATATATACAAAATACAGTAATTTAACATAACTGCTTTCAATTTGCATATATTTTTTAAATGTAATTTATTCATGTGGCAAACACATGAATAAATGAAAACATGATGGCAAAGCCGAATTTTCAGCATCATTACTCCAGTCTTCAGTGTCACATGATCCTTCAGATGTAATTCTAATATGATTTGCTCCTCAATAAACATTTCTTATTATTATCAATGTTAAAAACAGTTGTGTTGCTAAATATATTTTTGTGTGGAAAAAGACAGCATTTATTTGAGCTTGAAAATCTTTTGTAACACTATATTTGATGAAATTTCTACAATATTTTTTTGTACTTGTAACATTACCAAAATGTACACTTAATTAATTTAATGTGTTCCTGCTTAATAAAAGTACAAGTTCCTCCACACCAAACTCAATCTATATGGACTCCCACAAAGTTGGGAGCATGAAATTGTCCAAAATGTATCTGTATACTGAAGCATTAAGAGTTCGTTTCACTGGATGTAAGGGGCAAGCCTAGCTCCTGAAAAACAACTCCACACCATAACCCCATGCAACCCCCACCCCCCCACCCCACACCAAACTTTACACTTGGCACAATGCAGGCAGATAAGTACCGGTCTCCTGGCAACCTTCAAACCCAGACTCATCCATCGGATGGCCAGACAGAGAAGCGTGATTCGTCACTCCAGAGAACACATCTTCACTGCTCTAGGTAACAGTGACGGTGTGCTTTACACCTCTGTATCCAACGCGTTGCATTGCACTTGGTGAAGTAAGGCTTAGATGCAGCTGCTCGGCCATGGAAGCCCAAGCACCTTAAAATAACAGCACCAACAACCTAATATACCTTCTACCAAATGATGAGATAATATTACAAATATCTATTTGGCAGTTTTTCCACATGGTGTCGATGTGTGTGGGTGTGTGTGTGTCTGTGTATGTAAATATATACTTTATGTATATATGTATATAAAGTACACACAAAAGCAGTGTTCAAAGTACAGTACTTTTCAAAGACTATACTTAAGGCAGCTTTTCAGATTGCTCCTGCACACTTGCTTTCATGCTTCAGAGGGAAAAGAAAGCTTTAACTCCACTTAAAGAACAATGGAAAGTGTAAATGCCTAGAGCAGCATATATCTCAGTTGAGGTCTGCTCTCAGTGCCATACGCACATCAATCCCAGAGTCCACCGGGGACAGCTCCCTTCACCTGCTCAGATGGAGCAGCCACACATGCAGGACACACCTGAATAACAAGGACCAGCCTTTCAGTCCTAAAACCCAGATCTCATTTGTGTGAATGTGAGTGTGTACTGTGTCCAGATGGGCTGGAGTCCGCAGTAGACATGCTAGTGCAGGTTGAGTTTGAATGAGCTAAAAATAGCATCAAAAGAACGTGAGACGCCTCCACAAACGAAGCCTCCCATCTCCATCTCTGCCGTGATGGATGGCATCATTGTGCCGAGCGAGCGTGTGTGCCAGAAGAGGGGGCAAGATGCCTTCAGAACCGCAGAGAGTTACGGAGACAGACAGAGAATATATAGAAAGACAGGAATGACTCTATGTTGTTTTTGACAGCATACAAAAATGGAAGCTAAATGAGAAAGAAAAGGACGATTCACGTGAAGTGACACGGTTGAACATTGCGAGTTAAAAGCATATTCATGACCATGCATTACGGCTGTGGGCATGCTGTGGTGTTAAAAGTGCATCCATTGCCTCTATTTAACTATACAGTGTAGGAAAAAAGGGGACAAAAGAATGAAACGGAGACAGCATAGGAAAGCAAGCTCTTTATGCCATTTGCACAGCCTGCTGTGGCTGAGGTGAATGGCTAATCTCTTCTGCTGAGGTCCAAACAAAAGCCGCTCTCAATTAATGGCCTTTATTAGCCAGCAGGGCAGCCACCGTGGGGATAATATGCTTAAAACTCCACGATAATAATGCTAAATACACTAACCCAAGATTATTAATCATATCTCAAGCAGTAAGTCTAAGACAAGCATTAGATCAGACAGCTGCAGTCAGCCACCAGTATTCCAGAGACTCTGCTGTCTCAGACACATCAGTCTGTCTCAAGCTCGGATGAGGCCGTTTCGCCTCAATAACATCACATATCGTTCTGGAACATAACATCAACACTAACTCCAAACACCTGCCACAAGTTTCCACCACTATTTTCCACTTCTGATGTAATTTCTAGTGAGAAATTACTAATGTAGCATTAAATATTTGTTTAGTTCTCACCAAAGCTCGCTCTATTTTGCTGTCGATCATAATGTCTGTCTGAAATTAGTTTCATGAGGTAATTTTCTCGCTAGAAATGACATCAGAAGTGGAAAATAGATCAGCAAACGCAACTTTCGGATGCCATTTTTTCCCCCCCAGCTCAACCTTCACTGAATGGAAAGCACAGGATTGTGGGATATCAAAGGCAGCAACGGATACATGTATGCTGCCTTCAAAAATCCATCAGATTAAGGTATCTCAGGAGACAGGAAGAAAACATTAGACTCGGACGTGGCTTAATGCCTTCCTGCCTTCAAATGTGTCCTCCGAAGGCAGCATTTTCCAGGTTTCGGACGCAACCAATATCTTTCGTCCACACTTCCGGTGCTTCTGGTGCGCTGCTCAGCTGTGCAATGTTTATGGCTTGTTTGTTTTGTTTAAATGTTCACTGTCAAGTGTTTAGTGTATGTCGATATTTAATGTATGTGGGTTGTTGTAAACATAGATACTGTTGTGCAAGAAAAAATTCAGACTTGTCTGACAATAAAGTGTATATATCATATCATATCATATATCATATCATATCATATCATATCATATCATATCATATCATATCATATCATATCATATCATATCATATCATATCATATCATATCATATATCTGTGAGGATTATGGCACGCAACACAAAGTTTTTAAGAAACCTCAAGATCGACAATTTTATTTTCAGTTTTTAAAGTCTTAAAATGTCTTAATTTTTTTACAATATTAAGCCTTTAAGGTCAAATAGTCAACAGTTTAATTGATGGGGTCTTAGTTACAACAATAAACATAAGCATATTATTTCAGCCATACTGATGTCTAGAGAGAAAGCCATTTACCTGGTCCACTTTAGGTGGAATAAAATCTTGTTCAGATGTATTACAGTAGCTGCTTTCTGTCTAAACAAAAGAAAGATTAACAATTTCTTCAATAATGTGTTTAATTACCCACCAAATTGGCACCATAAATTAGCATCTGTGTCACAGACACACCAGGCTCCCACGTCACCGAATCACAGCGCACGCTCTCACCTGAGTATTAACCACACACACCTGCAGCTCACACACACACACACACACACACACACACACACACACACACACACACACACACACACACACACACACACACACACACACACACACACACACACACACACACACACACACACACACACACACACACACACAGTCAGTCAGTCAGTCAGTCAGTCAGTCAGTCAGTCAGTCAGTCAGTCAATCTCCGGTCTCGTTTGTAAAAGGTACTAACCCTTCTGCTTACTTCAAGGACTCCTTCGATGTTACTTACCTATCTCCAGCATCTAATTCCTACTCTTCAGCATCTTCCTGTGTCTAGTGTGTGCGTGTTCCATGTCTGGCAGTTAATGAGAGCGAAATAAAACTGTTTGAATCAGAAGAAGCCGTTGCTGTGCTGTCAGCTGTCAGTCTCCCTATACCCCCCTGCACGCCGCCGCTAAACCACGCCCACTTTTATAGCATTTTTCAAAACTGTGCTGAGAACTGACTGCTGCTGAAACGGGGTTTCATGACCATTTAAGGCCCTGCATTGATTACCGGGCATTAAACAAAATCACCGTTAAGTTCCGTTATCCCCTTCCTCTCATCCCAACAGTGTTGGAACATCTCCGTGGTGCCACTGTCTTCACCAAGTTGGACCTCTGCAGCGTGTATAACCTCATCCGGATATGTGAAGGGGACAAGTGGAAGACCGCCTTCGTGACACCCACCGGCCACTACAAACATTTGGTGATGCCCTATGGCCTGGCCCCCTTAGTATTCCAGGATTTCATCCATGAGATGCTCCGGGAGTTCCTAAACAAGTCCGTATTGGTGTACATCGACGACATCCTGATTTACTCCCGGAGCCTGGCCGACCATCGCCACCACGTTACGGAGGTCCTGCAACGCCTGAGGGAATTCCATCTGTATCTTAAAGCCGAGAAGTGTTCCTTCCACAAGCCTTCAGTGCAGTTCCTTGGCTATAACATCGACAGCAGTGGCATTCAGATGGATGAGGGGATGGTGGAAGCCATTAAGACCTGGCCAACTCCCTTAACCATCAAAGAACTCCAGAGATTCCTAGGTTTCGCCAATTTCTGTCGAAGATTCATCCAGAACTACAGTATCATCTCCAGTCCACTAACCCACTTCCTTCGCAGTAAGCCCAAGTTTCTGTCCTGGAACCCCACAGCCACAAAGGCATTTGAAGACCTAAAGGAAGCCTTCACCACTGCTCCCTCCCGGTACACCCAGACCCCACAAAGCACTTCATTGTGGAAGTTGATGCGTCCACCACAGGAACGGGAGCGGTGCTGTCCCAACAGCAGGGGATACCCAGTCGACTCCATTCGTGCCTTATTCTGCTGGAAAGTTTAACCCGGCGGAGGTAAACTACAACATCGGGAACAGGGAGCTTCTTGGCATCAAGCTGGCCCTGGAAGAGTGGAGGCATTGGTTGGAGGGGTCACAACATCCGTTTCTGGTTCTTACAGACCGTAAAAACCTTGAGTACCTGAGAAATGCCAAGAGGCTCAACCCTCGCCAAGCCCGTTGGGAGCTTTTCTTCACAAGGTTCAATTTCTCAATCTCCTATCGTCCTGGTTCCAAGAATGTGAAAGCTGATGCTCTCTCTTGCCTCCAGACCTCTGAAGAACAACCTGAGAGGACCGAGCTATCCTACTGGACAAGATCTTCCTGAGTCCCATCACCTGGTAAGAGGAAACCCTTCCCTCCTCCAATGCCTCTAACAATGCCCTGCCAGGTTGCCCACTGATCCCCTCCGCTCACACTTCATTGGGCACTGGCCACCCAGGGGTCAATGAAATCCTCTTGCTGCTACAAAATCGTTTCTGGTGGCCAAACATGTCAACGGAAGTAAGAAAGTACGTGAGAGGGTGTCAGGAGTGTGCCATCTCGAAGAGTCCCCGGCACCTCCCTGCCGGTAAGCCCCTTCCTCTACCCATTCCTAATCGGCCATGGTCACACCTAGGAGTAGATTTTATAACGGATCTACCAGTGTCCGATGGCTGTACATGCATCCTAGCTGTAGTGGATAGATTTTCCAAGTCATGCCATCTCATTCCCCTGAAGGGCCTGCATATGGCCAAAGAAATGCTGAACTAATGTTTAATGTGATTTTCAGATACTACGGAATCCCAGAGGATATTGTCTCGGACAGAGGGCCACAGTTCATCTCCCTGGTCTGGAAATCCTTCCTGTCGCTCCTAGGTGTGACCGTAAGCCTCTCCTCTGGTTACCATCCACCCCCCCCCCAACCCCCAGCTATTGTTTTAGCAGATAGACCTTACAATTCTAAGCATTGATATAAGCATGATATGATATGATATGTTTTTTTTTTTAGAATTAGAAGGTTCTATCTGCATTTGGCCCATTCCAAAAATCCCCATTTACAATTCTGAGAGGATTTTGATATTGTATATTTAGAATACATTTAGGGTCCCTGTTATTTTCATGTTTGAAAGAAACTTGTTCCCCATATAAATTTTCCTATATGTAATGCAAAAACTCTGAAGCTCAATATCTCAAAACTGCTTAGAATGCAGATAGAACCTTAGAATTCTAAGGGGACGATTTGGTTTTGATATTGCAGGATTTGTTTTGGTTTGGAATAGAAAAGAAAAAAGGGCATTCAAAATGCTCAAAAATGTACATTTATTTGCCTCAGAAAACTGCGATAAATTTAGTAGGTGGGAAAAGTTAATATTAGCCAATAATATCATAGTTTAAAAGGTCATGACCCCCCACATAAAAAAAATGTCATCACTGAAAACACTAAAAGCACTCATAAATTTACATGTGGAAATTGGTTGTTTTTTAGTTTTTCTAAGCAAATTCCTCTGGGTTGAAATGCAAAGTTGAACCAACGTCACGGAATGTTAGGTAGAATCGTGCCAAAGCGTGCATCTGGAGTGCGTGATTGGCTGCTGGGGCTGGATAGTCACGACTCTATGTCAGCCAGTTCTGAGCTGTTCTCTGCATTTATGAATGAACTCTTTTAACCCCATCACTGTGCTGTATTACACATGAGATTGCATTACAGCGGAGAAATCAAACAACATGTGCATGAGAGCGGTTTCTGTGCAGAATGCCACAATGAGTTCAAACAACGATGGCAATGCAGATCAAAGATCATACGGACTGGAGTAGGAGTATTTCAAGATCTTATTGACATATTTCACATATTCTAGTGCTCTAAACATGAACCAGCACTGTGTATGTGCCTATATTTAATTACAACTTCTTCAAATGAAATATATGTGCAAAGAAGGAGACTGATACAGCTGTACGTCTGATCATGAATGGATGACATGATGGATTATTCTGATACATAGTAGACACATATGTAGACTGAAAATTCAAAGAACAAATGGACAAAAAGTAATTATGCCTTTATTCATTAAAAAAAATCCATAGGTTTGCCATGCTATTTAATTAATTATAATTATAATTTTAAAATATTGAACCAAATAAGAAATATTTATTGAGTCATTTCATTATTTTAATTTAAAGTACAACTATAAAATTCTTCATTTTGAAATATTAAACCATCAAGCTTTTATATTGGCAGAAAAGTTTGTGAAGATGGTCGCTGCATGCTGCGTTCCCAAATGCACAAGTGGTGTGTTAGGTTACTGGCGTCTTAGGTTAGGCGTTTTTGATTTAGTGTTTGATTTTAGACACACTTACACTTACATCAGATGCAGCGATGAGTTAAACAACACAATGCCGCGCTTAACTCTGGAACATGAAGAGCATATAAATATTTGATTAAGTTGCAGCCATGGCGATTTAATAATCGCAGTAAGCCATATTGTGGTTTCGGTTGTGATTTCCATAGATCTTGCACTGCCCTACAATATTTTCTGCTGAATGTTCAGAAATACATGTCATAATGGCAGTTAAATGTGCTGTGAATGTTACTTTAAACACTCCGCAGAGGAAGACCAGGTGGACTGTAAGGTGTGTATTACAGCTGTCACTGTGCTCTGCATCCATACTGTGCCACGCATGCCATCTGTCAACAGAAGATCTGGGACCAAGAGCCTGATTACCAAAGCATTATGAGTGTGTACAATCACAAAATAACTCGAGACACTGCTAAAATTGTGAACATTTAATGGATTTTGTAATCCAATATGGTAAGTCTTCATAAAAATCATCTCAAAAAAGTATTTGATTTAGCGTTTGATTTTACTGTATGGCTTAAGAAGATCTATATAACACAAGAGAATACATAATACTCTCCACACTCAGATGATAAAGCCTCCAAACATCTTTCAACATATTCAGATGGTTCTTGGAATAAATTCTACAGATCTCAAAAACGGAGGTCTGTGATAGGCCACTTTTCAGGCAGAATTGAAGCAAACCTAAAATCATGTTTTTGTTGCTTTAATGGCAAACCGCATGTATTTGAGCAGCACAGCTGTGCTGGGTAATCAACCTGAATGAACTAACTCATGCCAGACAACCAACTCATGTGAATGGGACTGACAGTCAATATAAAACCAATAAAGGGATAGTTCACCCAAAATGAAAATTCTGTCATCGTTTACACACCCTCATGTCATCCCAAACATGTATGAATTTCTTTCCCCTGTGGAACACAAAAGGGAAAATATTGCAGAATGTCAAGAGCTCTTTTTCATAATGGGGATTGTCAAGCTAGAAAAACGATAAAAAAAGCATCATTGAAGTAGTGCACTATATTCAAACTCTTCGAAAGTCGAACAATATATCTTTGTTCACTGCAAAAATAACGATTTTCTTTCTCAATATTTTGTCTTGTTTTCCAGGGCAAATATCTTAACATTCTTAAATCAGGATACATTGATAAGCAGGAAGATTTGATTTTTAAATGTTTGAAAATATCTGCCAATTGCCCGTTGGCAGCTATTTAGTCTTGTTTTAAGCAAAACTCACTTTATTTTGATATATGTGACCCGTGCTAGCACAAGGAGTCAGAATGTGCATAGGATAATTTTGAGCTAAAGACAAAACAAGTGAAAAATGTTGATTTTGGTTGATTTTAAGGATTTCAAAAATTTTTGTTCATTAAAGGGTTAGTTCACCCAAAAAAATTCTGTCATTAATTACTCACCCTCATATCGTTCGACACCCGTAAGACCTTTGTTCATCTTCGGAAAACTAAGATATTTTTGTTGAAATCCGATGGCTCAGAAAGCATTTACATGCACACCAGTAAGCATATAACTCAAAAATATCAGTAAACTGACAACGCAAGTAAACTGCATTTACATGACATTATTAATAAACCGGTTACATATGCAGCGCTTTGACTGAACCTCTTCTAATTCTGCTGCATGAGATGAGAACACATCTTTACAATTTTCTGGGTCTTAAAAGAGTCTACGTTTGTGATATATGTCCTTATTTCATGCTAAAACACTAGCTCGCTCTGTCTGGATGCGTTTAAATCTGCTAGAAGTTTGCATTTTTGTCACCTATCACACATCCGCACTTCAATAAATCGACAGAAAGCAGGTTAATGCGTTTACATGCAGCGCGAAATCGAGGTAAGATGCAACAAACTACCTGTCCTGACCGGTTTATGCTTAAGCCATTTATGACCTTACTCCGGTTACTGTGTTTACATGACAATGTTCATTGTCGGCTTATTAGGCATAATTGGCTTAAAGGAACATGCCAACTTTTTGGGACTTTGGCTTATTAAGTGTATCCCCCAGAGTTAGATATGTCCATATATATCATTCTAATCTCCGTGCATCCCATAACTCAGCCTGACACACACCCTGAAGGTATATAGCACTAAGACTGGAGGTATATGGCACTATATGGCGCACTGCTCCACTTCTGTGGAGTGCGGAGTGATTTGCTCAGCACCTGAGAAGCCCCTCAGTGAGAAGTAGAGAGTTCGCTCAGAGTTGGAGTAATTGCTAGATAGTTTACAATCATGGGTGTTCGCTGTATGATGGTTCCATAGAATTCCAACCCAAAATCTAATATAACGTTTGTGACACTGTTACATGAATAGGGTGGTCACTGCTGTATTGCACTTTTTCCCGTGCTCCATGTATCCCCTGTAATGGTAGTATTGTGTTGTCATGAACGCGCTCTGTCACAGTAACAAATGAGTGGTGCTAGAGGTAATTCTCTGGACTGTAGCATTTACCTTGCTAATGAATTGGAGAGGGGATTAGCAGTTTTAATTCAGGCAGTTAAATTTTCGTCATTGTCCAAAAACATTTTTTTTAAATTAATTTATTATTCTTAAAGAAAATCACTTACTTGGTGGACAGCTGTCCATTAGGTTCACTTGGCATGGGGCGTTTTTTTCCAGTTGATTTTGTCACAACGGACAAAAAATCGACAACTGCCGGGTGTATTAGGGACATTTCCACACATATTGTGTTCGTTCTGATTCTTCCCTCGACCTCAGTCTGATTGGCGTTTTGTCTATTTGCTTCGAAAGTTTGTAACTCCTCGTCTGTGTATTCTGGCTCAAAAAGATATGGTTCCGGGTTTTGGTTTGATGCCCAGTAAAAATCCTCTGACAATTCCTCAAAATCAGCCATGATCAACAGTCACGTTCGTCACTAGCTACCTAGTCACGCTGGTTTTGTTGACGGAAGGAACACCGCGGGGCTTCTCAGGTGCTGCGGGCAAATCACTCCGCAGAAGTGGAGCAGTGCTGCGTCTTCTGAGAATATAGTCCACAGTATGTATATGTTTATAAGATGACTTTGTCTCATGTAACCTTGTTATTTGTACACGCTGTGACTATACACATCACAACATGTAAATAGGAAAATGTTGGCGTTATTTTGTCACTTATTGAGCAGTAGGCTAGCTGAAGCCATATACCTCCAGTCTTTGTGCTAAGCTAGGCTAGCGGGGGTGTGTGTCAGACTGAGTTATGGGATGCACGGAGATAAGAATGATATATATGGACGTATCTAACTCTGGGGGATACACTTAATAAGCCAAAGTCCCAAAAAGTTGGCGTGTTCCTTTAAGAACGTGCATGTAAACGCACCCAATGAGAGATTTCTTCTCTCAAGATCCATAAAAGGCACTAAAGATGTCGTTACAAAGCCCATATCACTACAGTGATTCTACAATAATTTTATGAAGTGACGAGAATAGTTTTTGTGTGGGCAAAAAATAACTAAATAACGACTTGTAGATTCACTGATTCATAACCTTCCCAGTCTTCAGAAAGCTGTGTTTTGAAATTGGCCCATCACTAAATATGTCAGGTTTGCAGAAGGGAAAGGAGGGAGGACTCAATTTTGCAGGAGAAAATGGGCTCTTTAAGAGAAACAAAAACAAGACTTGACTTCACATCATCACTCATAAGCTATATTTTCACACAAAACATGACAACATGAAAACACGCAGCTAGTGAAAAACACCAGCTGCATGCTACACAACACAAGACAAACATAACACACGGACAGAAGAGTGCACACTCGCATGACAGGACAGAGCGCACAAGAATGAGCGAATGCAAAGAAGACAAAACACGAGGAGCATGAATGTCCGAATCCCAACACAAAACCGAAACCCAACTAGACCGAAGTGCTGGGATCTGAACACCGCACCCCACACAGAAAACTTACAAGGACAGAAGAAGCTGCCTCCCTCTCTCATTTCTGTCAGTGTGAGGGAGGATGTTTTAGCCGGGACTATATTGCACTGAGTCGAAGTTCTCTCAGAAGTGTTATTCCACCATACATTATAGTTCTCCTTTTTAATCCGCTTAGAAAAGCGACACGTTTTATTTTGTGTCACCATACTTGGTCGTTGAGCTATTCGTGTAACTGTATTTAAATAGAGAAAACGTGGAGGTGTTTGGTCGCTTCTAACTTGATCTCTGTTTGGTATCATAGTGAATGAACTGGGCTTAGTGGGCAATGTCACCGTGTTTTAGAGCGATTAAAGCCTAGTTCAGACTGCACGATTTTCAAACTCGTCGGGTCCCTGCTCTTTTCACACTGCATGACTATCTGGAGTATCATTCAGTCACTGCTGTGTTCACACTGCATGATGGTTTGACGACAGAGGAGTTCACACAGCATGACTGAACAAGAGGAATAATCGCCGACAACTCTCTCTCTTGCGCACGTTTCCCAAACACACGTGTGATGTGACAAGTAAACAACGCGAGATCACACGTGCGGCAGACCGGAGTTCTCGCGCGAGACTTGGAATTGTTATTAAAAATGATAAACTGCACAAAGTTTGCTTCAAATTGTATGTGCGCTGATTTGTGGAGAAAAAAAAAAAAAAAAAGATTATGGCGGAAGAAATTGTTGGAGAGACAGAGGGAGCCAGGATTGTGGTCTGCAAAGACAGTTTGAGGTAAATAAACAATTTTGTAATGTGCTGCTGTGGCTGGATGTGCATGTTTGGTCTTTGTTTCTGTTTGATAGAATTGTAAATATATTTATTAAAATACTGAAATTCTGCTCTATAACTCCTCCCTGAACCTCCTGCTGCCCTGTATCTCACTCTCTCATTGGCTGTCGGTGTAATTTTCAGTCAGAACGCAGTTCACACAGCAGGAGTGAATCGCCGACAGGTCCAGATATTTAGCATGCCAAATATCTCACCGGCGTCGGCGACTCGTCGGCAATTCTCTCTGATCGCGTCTTTGATTATTCACACTGCGTGATTGTCACTCACGTGCACGAGCACCGATTTGCCTTTGATCTTGGGCATTTGTCGGTGACTTCACAAAACCTGTCGGCGTCTCAAAATCGGGGCAAAAATCGGGCAGTGTGAACTAGGCTTAAGTGCACGCACTGAAAAGAGGGAGGTATGTATCAACTCGACTTAGATAAGGGAATAACATAGTTTAATATGTAAAAGTGGTGAAGAATCCCTTTAAAGACAGAATTTTCATTTTTGGGTGAACTAAGAGTAAGCCCTCGTTTAGTGATCCCAATACTCTAAAGAGCAATTAAATATCTAAAAGTATGTTTATTTGGAAGATTCTATCCATTGCACCTTTCCTTTGTCCATGAAAACAATCTCACTCATGCTGACTGACCCAACGCGTGCGCACAAAGATGCCTCAGACAGAACACAATCCTGATATACTCATATACACAGTATTACAGTATTTCAAAATATCTGTCTTGGCGAGTATTCACACAGACATGTTATGTCGGTAACACTTTATTTTAAGGTTCAGTTATTAACTATTAACTAGTTGCTTATTAGCATGCATATTACTAGGATATTAGCTGTTTATTAGTACTTATAAAGCACATATTAATGCCTTATTCTGCATGACCTTATTCTACATCCCTTAATCCTACCCAATACCTAAACTTAAATGCTACAAAAACTACTTTAGTAACTATTAATAAGCAGTAAATTAGGAGTTTACTGAGGCAAAAGTCGTAGTTAATAGTGAATATGTGTTTCCTATACTAAAGTGTTAACGTTATGTTTTATGTGAACGTTGGGGAAAAACATCTAAAGTGTAAAATTACATTAGACAGTACAGTCTTACAGTAGGTCTTAATATAGACTGTCTTTTATTAATGTTAAGCAATCAAACAATTGTGGTACCATGGGAATATATATATATATATATATATATATATATATATATATATATATATATATATATATATATATTTAGGTGAATATATATTTTTCCATATATATTTGGTTTTGACTTGGGCTGCGTCCGAAATCGCGTACTTCCATACTATATAGTATGCGAAAAACAGTACGCGAGCAGAGTAGTATGTCCGAATTCATAGAATTCGAAAAACAGTATGCGAAAAGTACCCGGATGGCATACTACTTCCGGCGAGATTATGAAGTGCGCATACGATGGACACTTTACTATCCCATGATGCCACGGGAGAGAGGAGCTGGCGTTATATTTGAAAATGGCGGAAAACGGAGATGCAGCTGTTTTCAAGTGTAAGTACTTTAGAAACAACTTTTTGTTTATTTGTGGTTAAATTGTATTTGTTTAACATCATATAAGTAAACGACTGTCTTGTTAGAAGTTTATATGATGTAAAGTAAGGGTGTCCTTTTCCAGCCAATTCAGAAAAATTATAGTTTTATCATTAGTAGACTAATGTAACAAAGACGTTCGTTGTTTAGCAGTTTAATGAGATAATTACACAACTTCAGTAAATTAAAACGATTTATTTCTCCTTTACCAGTGTTGATATTATCAAAATGTTGTTGGTTACACAGCAAACTGCTGTTAACAAGTTTAAATTACCTCAGCTTGTCCATGTACGTTACCGTTAGCATTAATAGACTGACCATGGTTCATCACATGTTAATCTCTTGTGTTGATTTTGCAGGGGCTGATGAACACCCACCCGTGTTTTTACCGAGAAGTGAGAGAAAGAAAAGATTCCTTCGGCTACTAGAAATAATTGCTAAACAATGATGTTAATAAAGAAATCAAATGATACAGTGTCTCCTTTCATTTGTTTGTAAATTCACCGTCATGCTGTTTAGCAAGTTATATTACAAAACACTTAATTCCTAGGGCTTTATAGTAGCTATATTGTCAGTGGTAAATTGCTAATATATGGCCTTGAGTATTTTTTTTTAAGCGTTCTGTATGTGTTGCTGGTTTTTGAAACAAGCTAATTGCACGTGTATCTGACAAATATGCTGTCTAACTCTGAATACGAGTGCTGCACTATAGAGAAAAAAACACTCCAGACACCATTCAAATGTATTTGCTTTATTTTTGTGTATTTAACTTTCAAATGGATACGTAGGATACAAAGCTTAAAATAAAATCACATAATTTTGCCGTACATAGCAGGGATGGAAATTAACTTTTTTGTCCACCGGCCACTGTGGCTGGTGGATTTCAAAATCTACCAGCCACTCAATGTTTTTACCAGCCACTTTCTTGTTTTTAACCGACAATGTGTAACTGCACGTGAAAATTAATACTACAAGCTCTACAATACTTAAGCTGTTTATTTAATCTCAAATCTCAATGAAATACTGACATTTTTTCACTCTTTCACACTGCACGTCGGACCCGCAATATTCCCGGAGCATTGCCGGGTCGCCTTCTGTGTGAAAGCAACCACGTCCCGGGATTGATTACCGAATTGAACCCGGGTCGGGGACCTAGTAACATTGCGGGATTCGCCCCAGGACGAGCGCTGTGTGAACAAAAGCCGAAACTAATGCCGCAACGTGTACGTAGTTATCATGCGACTCCTAGAGCTTGTTTTTTCAATAACATAACCCTGCAGTGCCAGAAGAGCTAGTCACTGTTTTAAACGCAGAGAGTGTTCGTATACAAAAGAAACTAAAATTAAACAAGCAGAAATGTGCGCAAACTGGACACAAGTCGAGGCCACGGAGCTCCTTACTATCCGCGCTGAAGCTGAGATCGCTCGCCATTATACGTCACATCCGAATGTCACGTGTCAACTCGACCCGGGACCGTTACGGGTTGTGTGTGAAAGCGCACATATTACGGTATTTCGCTGGCAGTGTGAATGGACCAAATCTAGCGGCCCGGGAACAAATGCCGGGTCGCATTATCCGTGTATTTGCCGGAATCGCAGTGTGAAAGGGGCTTTATACACACACAAACCATGAACTGATATACATTTCATTAAATGAGTAGGGCTCTATGTTCTCTCTCTTTTTTTTTCTTCTTTTTTTTACCTGGATGTGGCATTTGGATGATTCGTGGTCTTTTATGGCTTCCAGTTTTAGGTTTTTAGTCCCAACAATGAAACTACTAGTTATGGCATCTCCTGAAGCGTGTTGACGACATAACGAGCAGAACATTGTCAGTAGGGATGCACCGAAATAAAAATTATTGGCTGAAACCGAAGCACTAAAAGAAATTATGCCAATTATCCATTGCATTTATGGCTAATGCTATGACTGAGTAACTTTACTAAAAATCAAGGCATTAGAATTGCATTAATTAATATTAAAGTTTCAAATAATAAATCAATTACAAATTATGCAAATATTTATTTAGCACATTGCAACATCAAACAGTATAAAATAAAATTCAAAGTAAAATGTTTAACTTGACCTCACTCATGTGTACATTAAATAATAATGTACAGGTCTAGCCTACAGAAATATAATAAAGTAATCAAATGTAAAATAACTGCATATTTAACTGTTTAAATGAAAGATTATTCCTTATTAAACTTACAAAAGCTATTCAATCAAGAGCAGTGAGTGATGTCCTTATCGTTTGTTTGACATTAAACATAGCAGTAAAAGCTACTGCCCCTTTAAGACCTAATAGAGGGATATGCGTCATCTTTCACGACTGTATAAAGTTCACTTAAGGCATATTCAGACTATGTCTGCTAGAATTCTCATCAAGATGAACATGTTGGCATACTTTTTGTGTGAGTTTGTCCGTTTAAGCACAAGACTTGAAAGAGAACTCAATATTTGTGCGCTGTGAGACGGGTGCGCGCTTCCGGATGACAGTGACTGATCTTCTCTCAGCGCGCGCGAGTTATTATTCGCGTCTTCTGGCACTACATCCGGGTAATGACTGCGAAAACGACTGGTCATATTCGGACATACGGCCGCACTCGCATGCACTGAACACAGTTTATAAAGAGGGGAAACAGTATGCTATTTTTATTTACCCGCCACGGTGGCCGGTAGGTGAAGCGAGTTTACCCGCCACAACTCAAAATCACCCGCATTTGGCTGGTGGCGGGTGCTAATTTCCATCCCTGGTACATAGCGTAAAACACCACCAAAAGGAAAGGTATTAAAATGTTTTTTATTATAGTGTCATCACGAGGAAAGAAGTTTAACTTCAGCAGCTTCGGTAAGTAACTTTCACAGGTTTCAAAAAGATCTAAAAGGACTTTGATAACTAGTGATCTCATTTACAGGGCATCACTTTAAAATAGTTAAATAACGGTAAAGTTATATGTTTCTTTTAAAGCGTGTACAAGATGAAGACTTTACGATCTCGGTAATTTTTGGATTTACTCTTGAAGTAAATAATTTGTAAAACATGAAGCTCAAATATGTAACTATAATTTCAAATGTTTGGCACACAAATTCATACTCAGCTTAAGCCATTGTGCCAGTGGTTGGTGGGTGTCGCCTCTAGGGACCACTGTAGCTCCATTAATAGAGACACGCACACACATTTGTTTCTGAGGTAATATTTAAAAGCTAAATACATTATAATACTTGCATTATTTGAGAAATTCCGCACAAGCTCTCGACGAAGGCGTGACCTGCGAGGAGCTGACCGACGCCTCCTCTGGATTGGGAGCTCGAACGATGTAAAAACGCAGATAAAAGCGAAGCAGATCTAAAAACATCGCTGGCGAATGTGTGCAGTCGGTGGAATGGGCTCTTTAAATCTCCGCGCTGTCATGACGGCGTCTATCACGTGACAATTCCATCATGGCGCATGTAGTACGTCCGACTCCATTCATACTACCCGTATTCATACTATATAGAACGTACTTTTTTAACGGTCGCGAAGTACGTTCTAATTCAAATGTAGTACCTACTCACATAGTACGCGATTTCGGACGCACCCTCGGTGTGTCTCAAATTTGGTGTTATTGTTGGTGGGATTTTAAGGTATGGTTGCTAGGTGATTATGGTTTGGAACCTTCAGAAAACTTTAACTCGATTTTTTTGATTCAAACAAATCATACATAATTTTTAAGGTTTTTTTAAAGGGGATGTGAAAATAACTAAAATTGAATTAAAACATTTTGCTCATTGTGACTTTATCTTGTTTTAAGTATGTTTAGATATTTGTACAGAAAAACATGACAAATATACTGAGTAAGAAAATAATGTTTGGAGTGTTTTAGGATCAGACAAAAATGTAAGTAATTATTTACTGAAAATCAAATCACATTCAATTCAGATTTGGCATGTCAAGTAGTTTGACGCCAATGATGTCAAACCAAGCACAGCAAATCTTGACGCATGATATTTGATAACTATACTACAAAACTGCTTAATAATAAATCAGGGGCTGACAGTTTCACACAAAGCTGTCATATGGCTTTTGAAGGCTTGAAATGTGGCACATGAATCATATGGACTACTTTTATGTGGCTTTATTATATTATCATTTTTGGAGCTAAACAGCCCCTGTCCCCATTATGAAAAAGAACAGACCAGATATTACGCAATATGTCTTCTTTTGTGTTCCACAGAAGAAAGAAAGTCATAAGGGTTCGGGAACAACATAAGGGCGAGAAAATGATTACAGAATTTTCATTTCTGAGGGAACTATTCCTTAAGCAAAACCGATATTTGAAAAAGGAAAAATTGAAGACATGAACATCATCTCTCTTTGAAAAAAATGATTTGAATTTCACACAAGATACGAGCAGGTTACTAGTTTCCTTAGTCATCCTTTTACCAGAGATGAAGAGTGCACACACCCACACGCATACAGCAAACCTTTCGTCTGTAATCTACTGTAAAGCGTAACATTTCTCTTCCAGCAGAGATCCCTGTAGTCTTCGCTGTGTAAGTACATCACAGGTGTCCCTCTGCGATTAACGTCAGGGAATAGGGCTTTTGTCACACTTTGAAATCTTTAACGAAACCCTCCAGAGATATGTGCTCTTCTCTACACATCACTTCTTTATACACCTTTCCCTCTCTCTTTTTATCATTACACATAGTCTTTTAGAAGTCACCCTGCAATGAACAGTCAAAACTCTTTGCAAGAGAAAATGTAAGCAGATGGAACAGTAATGCAAGGTGAGGGCAAAACTAATGACCCAACCCCTAAAGCAGGCAAACCAACAAAATATACATGGCAGATACAGCTCCTCAAGTCTCAACCTTTCACCTCGTACAGAGGTAAAATAGACGAGGGAGACATACCCATTTAGACTTGGGGTCTGTACTTCGTACCTTGCTTAATACATCTGAGATGATTTGACCAATCCTAACCAGATCTTCCAGATCTTCTAATCGTGATCTTCTAATCCTGATAACTGATCTCTGGCTAATTAGTTTCTTCAAACGAATTTGCGGATTGGATTAAAATATCTGGAATATAAGTTATCCGAGCTCACTGCTGTAACGGATTCACAGAGGCAGGATTCAATTGCAAGTAACTCAGTTTAATTTGACAGATAGTGTCACAGAAGTCAAAACTCAGAACACTGAAGAAGTCCGGGTAAGACGGAGCAGTGAGAGAGGCTCTGTTGGTGACACGGGCAGGCTGTGAGCAGCTGTGACTCGGGAGATCGGTAGAGGTAATCCGGGAAGGGATCCAGCGTTTCACGGAAGGGGGAAACGATAACCAACACGGAGACACAAGGGGAAACATCCAACAACGCTCTGACAAAGACAAGAGAGAAACAGAGAGACTAAATAGGGTGAAGGTGATGAGTTGCAGCTGGTGCAGGTGATCAGCCACAGGTGCGTGATGAGCCAATCCCAGGCTCCGCCCTCACCTACATTCAACACGCACCCAAGAGTGAGACAGGGAATCCATGAACCGTGACAGTACCCCTCCCCCTAGGAGCGTCCCCTGACGCTCCCAGCCGACCTTACCTGTTGATTGTAATCATCAATAAGGGAGTGATCCAGAATGTCCCTAGCAGGAACCCAACTTCTCTCCTCCGGACCGTAACCTTCCCAGTCCACCAAGTACTGGAAACCGCGTCCCCTCCGTCTAGAATCCAGAATGCGATTAACCGAATACGTTGGTTCCCCATCTACGAGTCGCGGCGGTGGGGGAACCGGGACTGGCGGATTAAGGTGGGAGTGAAAAACAGGCTTGATTTTGGATACATGGAAGGCGGGATGAATCCTCCTGTACGCCGGAGGGAGTTTGAGGCGGACTGTCACCGGACTAATGATCTTGGTGACAGTGAACGGGCCGATAAATTTGGGAGCAAGTTTATTAGATACGGAGCGGAGAGGAATGTTCTTGGTAGAAAGCCACACTTTTTGACCCACGACGTAAACGGGAGGCTTAGACCGGTGGCGATCGGCTTTAGCCTTGGTGCGCGCTCCCACCTGGAGCAGAGTCTCACGGGCTCTGGTCCATGTGCGATGACACCTCTGGATAAAGGCGTGAACAGAGGGGACCGCGACCTCGGAATCCAGACTAGGAAAAATAGGTGGCTGGTAACCTACACTACACTCAAATGGCGAAAGGCCCGTAGATGACACTGGTAACGAGTTATGAGCGTACTCAACCATAGAGAGTTGCTGGCTCCAGGATGAAGGATTCTTGGATACCAAACATCGCAACACTCTTTCCAGATCCTGATTGGCTCTCTTGGTCTGACCGTTGCTTTGGGGGTGATAACCCGAAGACAGACTAACCGTGGCTCCTAGTAATTTACAAAACTCCTGCCAAAATTTGGACACAAATTGGGAACCTCTGTCGGAGACCACGTCCATCGGGAGGCCATGTAACCGAAAGACGTGGTCTACTACAGATACGGCTGTCTCCTTGGCTGAGGGTAATTTGGGCAAGGGAATGAAATGTGCTGCCTTCGAGAATCGGTCCACGACGGTCAAAACGACCGTCTTGCCCTGGGAGGGCGGGAGGGCGGTAACAAAATCTAGAGCGATGTGGGACCAGGGTCTCGAAGGAACAGACAACGGCTGAAGTAACCCATGGGGAGGTTGGTTAGATGTCTTACCAACCGCACAGACCGAGCAAGCCAAAACAAAACTGCGAATGTCGCGAGCCATAAGTGGCCACCAAAATCGTTGCTTTATTAAACTGCAAGTGCGGTTTACCCCTGGATGACAAGCAATGTTGGAGCAGTGACCCCATTTGAGGACCTCGGATCTTAACCCCTCCGGAACGAACAAACAACTCGGTGGGCCGCCGGGCGGGGGCGCTACCCCTTCTAAGGCCACTTTGACCTTCGATTCGATCTCCCATGTGAGTGTAGAGATAACTATCTTCTCTGGCAAAATACACTCGGGAGTAACCGGGCGTTCGGAAGCATCAAAAATACGAGATAAAGAGTCGGGTTTGATGTTTTTAGACCCGGGGCGGTACGAGAGAACAAAGTCAAAACGTCCGAAAAAAAGTGCCCACCGAGCCTGCCTGGAGTTGAGTCTTTTAGCAGATCTAATATATTCAAGGTTCTTATGATCCGTCCATACAATAAAAGGTACCCCCGACCCTTCAAGCCAATGACGCCACTCCTCCAACGCTAACTTGACGGCCAACAACTCTCTGTTACCAATGTCATAATTGCGTTCGGCAGGAGAAAGACGATGGGAGAAAAACGCGCACGGGTGCATCTTGTCATCTGAGGGAGAGCGCTGTGAAAGAACCGCTCCTACCCCCACCTCTGACGCGTCGACCTCTACCACGAACTGACGTGTGGAATCAGGGGCGACTAAGATGGGAGCCGAAACAAAGCGGCTTTTCAGTTTGGCGAATACAGCCTCGGCTGTATCGGACCACCTGAACGTCGTTCGGGGAGAGGTCAAGGCAGTCAGAGGTGCGGCTAGTTGGCTGAAATTGCGAATAAAACGCCGATAGAAATTGGCGAACCCCAGAAACCTCTGTAGGGCCTTACGGGAATCTGGACTTGGCCAATCCATCACAGCCTTAACCTTGTCGGGATCCATGCGCATTCCCTCCGATGACACGATGTACCCTAAAAAAGGAACAGACTGTGCATGAAAAGCGCATTTCTCCGCCTTGACAAAAAGCCCATTCTCTAGCAACCTCTGAAGCACTCGTCTGACGTGTCGAACATGTTCCTGGAGAGACGAAGAAAAAATCAAAATGTCATCCAGGTAGACATATATGAATTGGTCGACCATGTCTCTCAACACATCATTGACGAGTGCCTGGAAAACCGCTGGGGAGTTGGAAAGGCCGAAAGGCATGACCAAATATTCAAAATGCCCCCTGGGGGTGTTAAATGCGGTTTTCCATTCATCCCCCTCCCTGATGCGAACCAAATGATAAGCGTTACGTAAGTCCAACTTCGTGAAGACGGATGCTCCCTGTAACCTCTCGAAAGCTGAAGACATCAACGGCAAAGGATAGGTATTCTTTACCGTGATGTTATTCAGCCCTCGGTAATCAATGCAAGGTCGCAGAGAACCATCCTTCTTCCCCACGAAGAAGAACCCCGCCCCCGCTGGAGAAGAGGAAGGGCGGATGAATTTGGAGGCTAGAGAATCAGAAATATATTTCTCCATGGCCTCCCTCTCTGGAATAGAAAGAGAGTATAGTTTGCCCTTAGGCGGAGACTTACCTGGGAGTAAATCTATAGCACAGTCATAGGGACGATGCGGAGGAAGAGAAGCAGCTCGGGACTTACTGAACACTTCCTTCAGGTCGAGGTACTCCGGAGGCACGTTAGATAGATTCACCGTCTCACTCTGAAAAACAGAACGAGACACAGACGAACAAGCAGACACCAAACAAGACTCATAACACTTATCACTCCACGCAGACACAGAGTTTTGTCCCCAGTCAACCCTTGGGTTATGTAACTCCAGCCAAGGGTGACCGAGGACAATGGGAGCCAAAGGGGAGTCCAGGATAAAAAATGAAATGAGTTCAGTGTGGTTGCCAGACGTGATCAGTGTAAGTGGTTCAGTGGTGAATGAAATGTCAGGGAGAACTTGTCCGTTGAGTGCGTTGACAGAGATGGTGTTCTTAAGTGCAATGGTGGGTATTTTGAGTTTGTGTGCAAGGGCAGAGTCAAGAAAGTTACCCTCCGCTCCCGAGTCGAGGAGTGCTGGGCTGGAAAATTCCTGGGCTGCCCACAGCAATCTCACCGGAAGGAGAGTGGAGGATGAGGTCTTTTCCACGGAGATCCCGCCCGACAGTAGCCTTCTCCTTACCGCCGGGCGTGGTCCTCTTACCGGGCAGGAGTCTAGCAGGTGTCCGGTCCCGCCGCAGTAGAGGCAAAGACCACGGGATCTCCGTCTCGCTCTCTCCTCCCGGGAGAGCCGAGCTCGACCCACCTGCATGGGCTCCGGGTCGAAGGTGTAGCTGACCGCATCCGCAGCGTTAGCCTGAGGGCATTCGACACTCTTTTGCTGAAACTCCATCCTGGATCTCAGTCGACTCAGACGAGCGTCCACCCTCAACGCCAGTTCGATCAGTCCGTCAATCTTCTCCGGAAGGTCGATCATGAAAATCTCTTTCTGGATGCGGTCAGCCAGCCCATGCAGGAACATGTCCCACTGTGCCTCCTCGTTCCACTTGCACTCGGCGGCCAGGGTGCGGAACTCGATGGAATAATCCGAGACCGAGCGGTTACCTTGACGGAGCTCTGCGAGTTGACGTGCCGCTTCTCTTCCGGTTACCGCTCGGTCAAACACCCTTCTCATCTCCGCCGCCAGCGTCTGGAACGAGGAGCTGCAAGGATGTTGATTTTCCCACACCGCCGTTCCCCAAAGTGCGGCTCGTCCGGAGAGCAGGGTGAGGACGAATGCCACCTTGGATCTCTCCGTGTTGAAAGTCTGCGGTTGAAGAGCGAAAAACAAGGAACACTTGGTAAGGAAGGCTCTGCAATAATTGCTCTCACCGGCATAACTCTCAGGGGTAGGCAGACGTGGTTCCGGTTGCCGCGATGCGGATGGTGTGTGGGGGGTCGGCGGTGGGTCGGGCACAGTGGGACCGACGAGTTGTTGCATCTGTTGGGTCAGCTCGGCCACCCGTGCCACCAAAGTGTGTACTGCCTGTCCTGTGGCAGTTAAGTTCGCCTCCTGCTGGTCCAGTCTCTCGTTGCTGCTGGTCAGTAGGGCGTTGATACTCGCTGAATCCATGGTTGGTCAGAGCGTTCTGTAACGGATTCACAGAGGCAGGATTCAATTGCAAGTAACTCAGTTTAATTTGACAGATAGTGTCACAGAAGTCAAAACTCAGAACACTGAAGAAGTCCGGGTAAGACGGAGCAGTGAGAGAGGCTCTGTTGGTGACACGGGCAGGCTGTGAGCAGCTGTGACTCGGGAGATCGGTAGAGGTAATCCGGGAAGGGATCCAGCGTTTCACGGAAGGGGGAAACGATAACCAACACGGAGACACAAGGGGAAACATCCAACAACGCTCTGACAAAGACAAGAGGGAAACAGAGAGACTAAATAGGGTGAAGGTGATGAGTTGCAGCTGGTGCAGGTGATCAGCCACAGGTGCGTGATGAGCCAATCCCAGGCTCCGCCCTCACCTACATTCAACACGCACCCAAGAGTGAGACAGGGAATCCATGAACCGTGACAACTGCACGTTCTTGTGTTCCCTGAAGAGGTCAGATGATCGATACTCGAAACCACGATCAGCAGTGCAGCGATTGGCTGGCGTCAAATACAACGTAATGACATCAATAAAAAAAACACCTGGCAAAAAACTTGACAAAGAAAACAAAAAAAAACAAAACATGAATATCTGGACCTTCATAGGGAAATAGCCAAACAAACAAAAGAACATAAAAGTAAATAATTAAATGTGCACATTATAATATTATTTTCAAATAAACTTTTTATATTATTATTATTTAAAATGATTATTGCCCCTGTGGTTCAGTAAGGAATTCTTGTAAGTATTGGCTGGGACAGATTTTAAGTATCACTTCAAGATGCAATCTAATCCTGTTTACATGTAGTAAACTGCTCCCGGCAGGTTTAAACTTACAGACCGGTTGCTATGACATCAAGTCCACGATGAGCATCGAAGAACCAAACAATCTGAGATCATGCCAAATCGTCAACAATCAAATTCAGCTAACTGAGTTAGCAACGTGCAAAGAACGGACTCCTGGTGTTTTAATCCGTCTCTTTTGTCCATTTCCAACCACTTCTGTCCTCTTTAAGGGTCTATGGGCGGGTAAATGTATTAGCTTTTTCAGAATTTTCGGTCTAATTTTCTGCCCTGTTTCTGCTCTGACAGCTGCAAGATGACGATGAACGCGAGTGTTAGCAAAGCAAACCAGCCAACAAAGTTTAAATCCTGTTTGGCTAGCACACTTCCCAAAATGTTTACACATTAAGACAGTAGGAGGAGAGTAGGGGATTTTTTGCATTCGCTCGAACACATTCGACCACATGAGCATTTACACTATAAAAGCAATCCGGTTGAATGTGTTTTACTATCTGGAAGTGGTCGAAATTGGACAAGCTTAAAACGATTTAGACCTTGTATTCAGCATCGTCCACTTGTAAACAAATCGACCAAAACACATCCTAATACCCGGTGTACCCTATCCTAATAACAGGACCTTAGAAACTATTTAAACTAATTCGGACTGCATACACTTTTCAACTTGATCTCTTTATATATATATATATATATATATATATATATATATATATATATATATATATATATATATATATATATATGTGTGTATATATATATATATATATATATATATATATATATATATATATATATATATATATATATATATATATATATATATACACACAGTGCCTTGCGAAAGTATTCGGCCCCCTTGAACCACAGTATGCCAATCATCTGATATCTGATATCTAACTTGACTGTTGAGAATCCATTTGGTTGAACATACATAGTTACACACCTATCCACATGAGGTCCTTTTGTTCACAATGTCATGACGTTGAAGGCTTATATAAGCAGTGTGGTGGAGACCATCATTGACAAATGAAAGCCTAGAAAACTAGTTGTCCATCCAAAAACTGCAATAAAGACCCTGGCCACTCCTGTTTACTAAACCTGTGCCAGCACCTAGATTTGCCAACTGGCATTTACAGGACTTTAAAAAGACTGAAGAAAAGGTTTCTCAGATGTCTTGGCTTGAACTCCAAGCACCATTTCTGATGAAAACTCCTTACTTGGCAAATAAGTCAAGCAAGTGAATGTATCAGGAAGCTTTTTTGTGGGCTATAACTAGGGGATTTGATAATTTGAAGAAGCAAATTGAATGGAACAAAACACAAAGATGTCAACAATGGAAGAAACTCAACAGTCTTAGGCTATGACAATGAGCCATACTTGTTGTAAAGACAGTTTTGTGGACATCTCTAATTGGCACAGTGAAAGCCAAGATTTAATCCCCACAGAAAATGTGTTCAGAGACCTGGAGATTACAGTTCACAGATGATCCACAAAGCATCTACATGGAGGAGACAGGAAAACTGACCAAATCCGGTTCTGCAAATGTGGTAGACTCACAGCCTACTCAAGTCTCTCAGCTGTAATCACTGCCAAAGGCAGCTCTGCAAAATAGTGAATAAAGAACCTGAATTTAGATGTCAATGGAGGATTCCAAAAAGTGCTCTCATATTTTATAGTCTGAGGGCTAAAGAAGTTTCAATTGATTTTGAAATATGTTAGTGAAAAACATTATGCGCTGAATAATTTCTAAGCGCACTGGGACACATCACAAAAACAATCTCTTTAATATCAAACTATTTCGCTTAAACAGCATTGAGATAAACTGTAGAGCAAATGGACCCTTCACTCCTGGGGAAAACTGTCCACTAATCTCACATGTCTTCTATAGGGGGATCTCAAACTATGTTTCAAACTGGCCTACATTTGTGAAGAAAAAAGTCTGCAATCAAAAATGCATGTATACCATAAAAAAATAATTTGTGATATCTCATGCTCTCAGCATTGGATGTTGGCATATGATAATAAAAGGTTGCAATCTGATATTGTTTATTTGAATTATAATGCTCCTAAAGATAGTATCGGGATGTAACGGGTGCGAGTTAGCATTTGAAAGGCTTCTGGCAGTGGGATGTGCCAGTGAAAATCTGGCATTTAACACATTCTTTCTGCTCTCATTCACCTCTCGTTATTAACATAGAGACTTGGGCTCTGCTAAAGGACAGTACTCGTTAGCACTATGGATCTCTGCTTTTAATGAGGCTCTGACACATAACCACATACATAGACACTCACATTAAACCATACTAATGCATGCATGGTCACTAATGCACACTCATACAGCGCTGAGAGGGAGGATAAAAGATTCAAGGAGAAACACATTTCTGACCGGCAGAATGAGCCATTGATCTAGAGCTCACTCATTCTTCTGCAGTTACTCACTTCATAGGCATCAAATGTACTGAAGGAACACAACTAAACAGGCTGAAAAACATGCAGAAAACCTTTTTATAAACAATCAATTAACTCTACCAGGGCTGAGCACATACATTCACACAATATTCAGAGAGTTCATCAATCAAAATGGGGTTTTCAATGATCATTTCGTAAACTTTTACATTCAGACACCCCCAATCTATAATACTTTATATTCAGGGGTTATATTCCTAGAATGCATCAGCATCTCGGTCCAAGTGATTAAAACTAGAACCTGAACAAACCAGCAAGGATCACCCTTAACCCAACAGAAATAAATCTACTCACTCTGAGCTGCTAATGAATAACAAGTTGCTGATTGTCACTATAGGTGTTCCTACTCAACTGTCATATTCATGTGTCAGGCAGTGGATTACGAGAACTTTAATGTTTGCCCATTTGCCCATCATATAGCCAGTTTGCTAAACGCTACATTACCACGGGCATAAAAAAGGAAGCCGCATGACACTGGCCAAAACACAGATATGCTACTGTTAGGGGTGCATGATCCCTAAAAAATCCAAACACACAACACCTTGTTACAAGTGTTTAGTGACACATCACACATCCGTAGGTCAGAACCTCCTCAAAGACCAAAAATATCCTTTAGAAAACAAGAAACATAAAGCAAAATCATAACTGGAAATAATCATTACATTCAGCATGGTGTGTGATTTGATTTCAGTGCTCAATCAATACATTGTGCATATAGTTTAGGCATTTAGACATACGTTTAGCATTTTTCCAACTGTAATTGTGCATAATAATCTTACGAATATCTATTTACCTAATATGACTTAAGACCTGCAATGTTGCCAGAATTATAATCATACAGTGTTTTTTGTATAATTATAATCATACACTGAGCCTGGTTTCTCCAAAGGTTTATTTCTCCATTCTGGTCCTGAAGGATTTTTTGTTCATTGCCACCATTGCCTTTGGCTTTTGGCCTGCTCAGTTGGGGACACCTAAATTTCAACTATATTACCGATCTGCCCGCATTGACACTATATGATAATTGAAATAACATCACCATTTTCACCAAAGCAGCTGTACAGCCAAATCAAATTCTGTTGCATTATTTTCCTTTTAACACTGTGAAGATGCTTTGAAACAATTGGACTTGTAAAAGCGCTATATAAATAGGTGAGTTGATCTGATTTGATTTGATAAGTAAAGTGACAGTTTTTTTAACCAACCACATCCTGGCTAAAATGAAAGTTCCTATCTAAGATCTGAATTAAATTCAACACTATAGGCAGACTTTGAAATGCTTCTGACAGATGTCACTGCCAACACCTCACAACGATTGTCTGACAGCTGCCTCTTATTTACATAAAGTTATAAAGCATTTCTCATCTTTAGATGCTCTCACCTCATGCTCGGCACCGCTGTCAATCGCACAGTCCCTCATGCGAGCCTGCTGTTCAGTTTCAAGGGGTCAAGGTTTAGCACGGCCCTGTTAGCATCTGCTAGTAATGTAGATGCAGTAACTTCACAGATGGTTCTTTTGATGCCCATTCAAAATAAGCTGTGTATTCTGAAGAAGCAATACTTTGCAAGCAATTCACTACCAGTCAAAGTTTGCAGTCAGTATCATTTTTGAATGAAATTAATACATTTATTAAGCAAGGATGAATTTAATCATCAAAAAAGTGCCCGTCTATGGTCTTTATTGGCTGCCCACGAACCACGTCTAGTTTGACCCACTCTCAAAGGTAACTGGTTCCTGTTGTGTACAATTCGAGAAGATGCTGTTTTCTGCTCTGAAAAAAGCAAATTCTCTATGTAAACAGCGATACAACAGCAGTATAACCTTTTGATGATTGCTTCTCAAATCTCTGTGAGGTCTGAATGGGATTTACAAAATGCTTATCCATTAAAGATGGGAAAGGACCAACTTTATTTGGACCAACTTGCTCCTCAGAATAATATCCCATAAGTATTATTCATTATTCATGTGTACAGCTGGGTGTTCAAAATACGGAGTTTCGTGTTTTATATTGTTCAAGTTTCCAGATAACCAGCTAACTCACGTTATTACCATCAAACTGAAATACTTTTGCTTATCAGCTGTGTGCCACTATTAACTAAAACTGTGGCCATTAATGCAGATTTTCTGTTGTTCTCACTACTTTAAGTAATAATAAAGGCTGGAGCGAGATTTGTTTTACAGACTTTAATGTTACAACAATCATTCACGCTAGTGGTCTGCTAACACACGCACTGTTATTGATACATTTCCCGCAGGTGCACTGCAATGAATTAGAAATATACACATGGGTTTGTTGATGGACATACACTTGTTAATGCTGATGGTGAGGAATTACAGTTGAAACATGTCATAATACCTCAGTATATATATATATATAACAAAAATATTGAGCACCACAACTGTTTTCATCATTAATAATAAGAAATGTTTCTTGAGCAGAAAATCATCACATTAGAATGATTTTTTAAGGATTATGTGACACTAAAGATTGGAGTAATGATGCTGAAAATTTATTTTTGCCATCACAGGAATAAATTACTTTGTAAAATAGAAATGTACTAAAACATTTAATCAAATAAATGCAGTCTCTGAAAGACTTTGTTAATAAACAAATTTCATTACAAAACTGCACAGACCCCAAACTTTTAAACAGCAGTGCATGTAAATTCCATATAATTGCATTGAGAATATTAACGGATAGCTGTGGCCAGTTACTATGATCCTCCTCATCTCATCTCAACACGTAACAGTATTGTCCAGTAAATCGCCATCTTTCACTGAAAACTAATGATATCTGGTTGCTGTAACTCACTGTTAAAACGCCCTTAACACGTTACAACTAACCTAATAAAAAAAGAAAGAATGAAAGCCATGCTTAAATGCAATTAAAGTTCACGCACCCCTCTAAATCCTGGCTCCAGCGTGTGCAATACTGAAAAAAAAAAAATGATTCAATTAAAAATGCCACCTGCAACTGTAACACCTGTATCTGTCCAATAGGAACAGGTGAGTAACTGCACTTCAACACCGCACTCTCGTATACATCAGCACCATATGTCGCTCGAGAAGGCCCAGGGGACACGGTACAATACGCTGCAACCGAACTGACAAGTCTGACAGCCCCGCGACATGGGGGAAAAAGTCCCTGTGAATTACAGTGAAGCTACAATAATCCACCCATTCACTGTATCTACCTTTGATTTTCTCTCTCTCTCTCTCTCTCTCTCTCTCTCTCTCTCTCTCTCTCTCTCTCTCTCTCTCTCTCTCTCTCTCTCTCTCTCTCTCTCTCACAAAGTGGCCAGTTTTCAAAGTCCGTCGCAGACACACTAATGAAGACTGGTAACATTCAAGAGCAAAAATCGCAGTAGTTAGATAAAAAGGAAAAAAAGAAAGAACAATCATGTGCACACTGAAAGATAACTGGAAAGGCAAAAAAAAAAAAAAAAAAAAAAAGAGAGAGAGAGAGAGTTTGGAGCACTGACAGAACTCACCGTTTGCTGCAGGTCAGGGATGCCTATGCGGACGACCAGTGCGTTGCCCTGGGGTTCCTCCATGGGGCCGGCCGGCGCTCGGCAAACGTCGGCGTGCGGAGAGCGGGAGCTGTCCCCCCGGCTGGTGCTGGAGAGGTGGCGGGGAAGAGGCTGCGCAGGGCGAGAGTAGATGAGGAGAGGGAGAGAGAGAGGCAGCGAGAGAGGGAGAGAGAGGGGGAGGGCAGAGGGGGGCTCAGACGGGAGTTCAGGCTGCTGTTGTGGACGATCTCTGGGCTGGGAAGGCTCATGTTTGCCCGAGCCCGCACTCACAGGCATGCTCTGTGTGTGTGGAGCTCCAACTGCATAGTGCCTCTCTCAAGCATACGCGTGCGCGCACACATACACACACACACACGGGGAGCTGCTGGCACACGCGCACACACGCACACGCGCACAGGGAGAGAGGGAGTGAAAGAGGGGAGGGGAGATGCAAGAGAGAGAGAGAGAGAGAGAGAGAGAGAGAGAGAGAGAGAGAGAGAGAGAGAGAGAGAGAGAGAGAGAGAGAGAGAGAGAGAGAGTTAGATGTGTGCTGTGATTAAGCATTTTTAGCATCAAACCTGTAGGCTATAATGCCGGTTTAACACATTTCTGAATGTACAATGATACAGATTACAACAACATCATTAAATAATGAGAAATAATCAGAAAAGCTCAGAAAACATTTCAAATGATCTGATATTATATCTTACTGAAATTATTTTCAATTAAATTCTGGAATTTATATAATATTATATTGTTGGCCCAATAACCAATATTCTACATAGCTGCTCTAGATTCATGTCTCTCATATAACACTGCACTACTATAATATTCTATTACAATGTGATTAATAAGCTAATTAGAATTGACATAATTAGCAAAGCTGAAAACAGTTGTGCTGCTTAATATTTTTAAGAAAACTGTGAAGCATTTTTTTCCAGGGATTCTTTGAGTAAAAAGTTTTCTTGTAACATTATAAATGCCACGTTTGATTCATTAGATGTGTGCTTGCTAAATAAAAATATTTCATTAAAAAAATGACTGACCCCAAACATTTAATATACTGTATATAAACATTATAGAATACAACAAAGGACATAAATATATGGGCTATATTGCAGATTGAAAACATTTCTGAATGAGCAATAAAAACTGATTATAAAATCAAATCAGGTCAGATAAGTCACTAAATCATTCTAAGCATGCACTATATTGTCAAAGGTTTTGGGACGTCTGACTTTACATGCACAAAAACTTTAATGACATAACATCCTTTATCCATAGGGTTTAATATGTAGCTGGTCCACGCTTTGCAGCCTTCCCCAAACTGTTCCCACAAAGTTGGGAGCATGAAATTGTCCAAAATGTCTTGGTATGCTGAAGCATTAAGAGTTTATTTCACTAGAACTAAGGTTTATTTCACTGGAAATTGAAATCCCCCCACCACCACCACCAAACTTTACACTTCACAATAGGTGTTTGATTTTATACACACGTGGCCATGTAAGCGACTGGAACACATTTATTTTAATGATTTTGGAGAGGTGTCCCAATACTTTTGGCAGTATAGTGTATCTTAATGCAAGCTCTGTGAACTACTTTGGTCAAATCTGTGTTTTTTTTTAAATAGTGATACTAAACTGCATTGAACATTGGCCCAGTCAACTACTTTCTATGCTAGTGTCATACTGCCTGAATCACTCCACACTCTTTCTTCTCACATATTAATGAAATAAAATAAACTCAATCAATTTTTAATGTCCAATAATTTTTTATTCAGTAAATAAAATTCAGCGCATGTAATTTGGATAAGAGGATAATGTACTTTCACCCAAGTCATTATTGCAAAATAAACCCATTCAGGGTTTACAAATAGTGTAAAATGAAAAGGAAAAGATTTAAAGCGGGACAGGGAAAGCTTTGGGCTTTAATACCAGTGTAACACAAAATCAGACAATTTAAAATGATGATATCAGATATAGAGAATTATGATGATCTAATAAATTTGAAATTTGGCAATTGGCAGAGTTACTGTGTAAGAACTGAAGCAGGTGAGAGGGAGAGAGAGAGAGAGAGATTTTTTTTTTTTTTGATTTTTCACAAAACTTTATTACAATTATTAACACATTATCTAGACAATAAAAAATAATTTAAAAACAAAACCAAAAAAAAAAAAAAAGGGAGCGAGGGAGAGAGGGAGTGAAAGAGGGGAGGGGAGATGCAAGAGAGGATTAGAGAAAGGGGGAGAGAGAGAGAGAGAGAGAGAGAGAGAGAGAGAGAGAGAGAGAGAGAGAGAGAGAGAGAGATGTTGAACGTCTGTATTGATTTCAAGCAAATATTGCCTTCACAGTTCATAGCAAAGCATCAGCTACCAACACTATCTGACATAGTTTGGTGTGTGTTCACACGTCGGCGAGTGTCATCTCATGCTGTTAGTGTGTGTGTGTGTGTGTGTGTGTAAATCAACATTTTATCAGGTTGACTGAATACTATGCAGCAGACTAGAGCAGAGTGGCTGGATAACACCACAAAACACCAATAAATGCTCCAAATACAGTACACCACATGCTAACAGTCTGCTACCTGTGTTTAAATCAGTTTGTCCACTTGGGGGCTTGCATCATGTTCGGGCTTATAATTAATAATAAAACAAAGAGTGCACCCTTGCAATGCAGTTTATCAAAGTGCAAAATGAATGAAACAGCATTGTAACTACACACATGTAGCTACAAGATACTACATGCAAATGTATGGCACTATCAGCTGGCGTCATGTATTCTTAGTGAATTCCCCCCTCAGCATGCAACCAAAATCAGGCAAGCAAGAAAAAAATAAATAAAGCAAGACATGCAAAACCGTTATGGATTCACCACAGGGATCCCCTCCCGCCCATTATTGTGATATCACAGAGCTAGAGCAGCCGCTATTGGCTTCATCAGTGTCACTGACTCATGCTCTCTTTCGATCACATGCCCTCATCTTTATCTCTGTGGGCCAAAATCTGATTGACCTCATGTCATTGTTCCACTTTATTATGCAGTTCATCTCAATCTCATCCGCTCCCATGACATGCTTTCGCTCAGTCTCTTTCTCATTCCTTTGTTACCCGGTTCCTCATTTTCGCCTCATTCCCTCTCTTTCCTTGTACAGTATTAACTGAATATTTCCTTCAATTTGTCTTGTTTGGCAGCATAATTGCGTGTCTAAGTCTTTCTTGCATTAACACTCATGGGCATATTATTTTCTAAACTGTCATTTTCCAGCATGAACACACACAGTGCTGGGCTTTATGTTGTGCTGCGTCTGTGTGAGGTTAAATTAGCAGACAGGCAGATCATGTAAAAAAAGATGAAAGCTATATAATATTCCACTAACACTTAAATTCATTTCAGCTTGAAAATCTAGTGGACTTTGAAGACTTTAGGATCATCTATACATTCCCCTAAAAGATTATTGGGAAGACATGTTTAGTTTCTCATTAAGGCCATTATCTAATCAACCAATCCCATGGCAGTTGCTTCAATGCATTTAGGGGTGTGGTCCTGGTCAAGACAATCTCCTGAACTCCAAACTGAATGTCAAAATGGGAAAGAAAGGTGATTTAAGCAATTTTGAGCACGGCATGGTTGTTGGTGGCAGACGGGCCGGTCTAAATATTTCACAATCTGCTCAGTTACTGGGATTTTCACACTCAACCAATTCTAGGGTTTACAAAGAATGGTGTGAAAAGAGAAAACATCCAGTATGTGGCAGTCCTGTGGGCGAAAATACCTTGTTGATAGAGTTCAGAGGAGAATGGGCTGACTGATTCAAGCTGATAGAAGAGCAACTTTGACTGAAATAACCACTCGTTACAACCGAGGTATGCAGCAAAGCATTTGTGAAGCCACAACTAGCACAACCTTGAGGCGGATGATCTACAACAGCAGAAGACCACACCGGGTACCTCTCATCTCCACTACAAATAGAAAAAAGAGGCTACAATTTGCACGAGCTCACTAAAATTGGACAGTTGAAGACTTACAAAAATGTTGTCTGGTCTGATGAGTCAGAATTTGGCGTAAACAGAATGAGAACATGGATCCATCATGCCTTGTTACCACTGTGCAGGCTGGTGGTGGTGGTGTAATGGTGTGGGGGATGTTTTCTTGGCACACTTTAGGCCCCTTAGTGCCAACTGGGCATCGTTTAAATGCCACGGCCTACCTGAGCATTGTTTCTGACCATGTCCATCCCTTTATGACCACCATGTACCCATCATGCTCAAAAGAGGGTCAAACACAGTATTAGTGTGGTGTTCCTAATAATCCTTTAGGTGAGTGTATGTTCTATATTCAATTTCTAAAATTAAAAATTTCTCTGGATTTAAAAATTCTAAATCCAGAATTTTTGGGATATCATTTTACATAATGTGCCTTTAAACAGTTATAACATATTATATATACACGTGAATTATCCTGCATATGCTCTCTATAAAACAGCATAATATCACCTGCCAATGATCAGTTGGGAAATGTTTAATTGCTATGACATTACACCCCCCCACCCCCAACCAAACACATATTTTAAGTAACTGTCACCCTAAGCCAAGGTATTGTCACCCAAGAATTACCCCAGTATAAAATAAAAATGATGTAAGCAGTGTTTCCTGTACCCCCTTTTAACAGTGGTGCTTCAATTTAAGCATACCTCAAAATAATGGTAAGTATTCATGTCTTTCTAAAAGTGTCCTAGTGGGTTCAATGTAGTCAACTTTATTTTGCCATTCGAAAAAACAAAAAACAAACAAAAAAAAAAAACACACACATTGAAATCAATATTGTGGACACTAATAATTAACTAGATTGAAAAGTTTGAAAGACAGATTTATGCTGGCTTGTCTTAAAAATGTAAAATAGTTTAGGTTAGGAAGTTAGGAAAATTGCAAGTGCAATTTACAGCATTAGAGAGTATTATTCTATAAAATATTAAACAGTGTAAAGAGACAAACACAGAGACATTTAGAATCTGACTGTAGAATGTTTGGGACATTGTCTTGATTTATTGCCCTGCATATTGACATATTTTTAAACAGTATAAATTATTACTTTGTGGTAATGCAACCGTTTGACATATTCATGAACACAAATGTGTATATTAGGCCATAAATCCAAAAAAAAAAAAAAACACGTTGCATGAATTCTTGCTTTGTTGTTGCCACCCCTCATGGTCTCCATGCCACCCCTTTTGCCACCCTATAAATCATTTTCTAGATATGCCGCTTAAGGAAGGCAGTATGTTGCTTAAAATCACCGCTACAATCAGCTTTAATCTGAAAATCAGACAATGTTACATGTTACATCCACACACAATGTAAGAGTGGTACATAAAGATGATTAAAGCATGCAGTGCCTTGTGCTTGTGCTAACATGAACTAACCAAGAGCAACATGCATAATGTAGCTTTTGTTGCTCATATATAAATGATGACGCATATAATATAATATCCCATTTAAAATCGTATATAATCCTTAGTTTTTATGTTATGAAAGCCTGGCAGCGTCCTGCGTGCAGGCTAAGTCTGATTCTGTTTCAGGTCATTTCCCAACACCATTCCCGCTTTTTTCCCCAGTCGTTTTCTCTCTCATTAAAGAATGTCTTCATCAATAATGGCTAAAAATAACATCTGCGGTATGACTTTGTGTAGACATTTCTCAGTGACTGGCAACAGCTCAAAGACAGATTTAGCAGAAAAACAGGCCTGCACACTTAAAACAAGCCTGGCATGCGATGCTAATATCAGCAGAACTCAGCTTCCGAATTTCAAATAAATAGTGTCTTTAGTCTATAAAAGACAGCTAATAAGGAACAACTCTGGAAAAAAACAGCAACAAAACCAAAAAGCCCACACTGATACCATGAGTGAGACTTAAACTTTCTGAGGAAGTTGAGGCAAATCCGTCTGTGATCAGTCGGGCTTGTGCGAGCAGATGAAATGGTCTCACACATTCGATCCGTCTTTGAGCATGTGCAGCGCTTCCAGATGGAGAATGGGACACATCAGCGGTGAACCCCCAGTCACCACAGCGGATGTTCAAATCACACCACTGCCATCTGCCCAGAACCCACATAACGCTGACACACTCTGATCATAAGATTAACTTTATACAAATGCTACTATTATTTATTTTACATTTACATTGCATTATATGTGATATTTGTTGTAACAAATCACACCTAGTGTTACATACCCACAGTTTCCATTAAATCTGGCATTTTTAGTGTGATTGCAAAGATTTAAATGTGTTATAATTTTTTTTAGTCTGAGATCATCAGAGATTATGACATTTGTGTGGTTTATATTAAAAAAAATCATAATGAATAAGTAATAGGCTATTTTCTATCCTGGTTTTAAGGCTCTCTCCTGGAATGCTCAGTTTTTATGGGCGTGCCGCACTGAAGACTTGGAAGTAAACGCCCATGGATGGGATTGGATACAATTTGCATACTTAATGAGCTTCAGCTCCCCTGTCAGTACACATGAGGTATTGTTTTGAAAGTGTGTGGGAAAATGGCCACTGGAATGAATCCCCCACAGGACTCGCAAAATATCTTTATCAAACAAACACAATGATTTATCACCCATCCACCCGCGATTTATTGTAATGTTATTTTTTTATTATTTCACCCACCCAGTTGGTGGATATAACTGTGAACCGTACACACACACACACAAACACATAGCCGCAGGACGTTGGGCTTTGCGAGCTCTGGCCCATACATGTCTGAGTCTGATCATGAAACGCAATGAACTAACAACACCACTTTGACAGCGTGCTAAGTTCTGTTCAGTTAGACACATACAAACAATAGATATCAAACAATCTGTAACAATGCAATACTATCACATATAAAACACATTTTTAATCACATTAGTGTGTTGCTTCATTCATTCGTGTAATATTATCCTGTCTGCAAATCCAGTCTCTTGTTTACAAATGAATCTGTGGTGAAATTAAGGAACAAACACGCAATGTCTTCCCCATGTGAGCTGGATATTCATTAAAAATAAAGTTCATCCATACATTCATACTATTGGAATCTGAATGAAGCTTATGCAGCATGGTCATTGCTTTGAAGTTTGATCTAGTTTAGCTCTATGTAGGCCTGTGTCATGTCAGGCACGAGTCAGTGGACGGGGCTACAGAATCAGGCGTTGATTGAGGCAGTGTTTCACCACACAAGAACGTCAACATCACCACACAACTACTGGTGTCAGTAAAAGCTTTTCTTTGGCTAACAGTTTCAGCTCTGAAACTTACAGGATATTCTTATATTACCATGAAATTTTATATATCAAAAGCTCAAGGGAAAGTTGATTTCTCAATTCAGGACCCTTTTAAAAGAATTAAAAAAATAATTTAATGCTACAAGTGAATTTAGGCATCATAATATTAAAATGCACATTATGAAATGAGACAGACGTCCAACACTGAGATTTTATTATGCTGCAGTCGGCCACTTCCACTCTTTTTGTTGTGTATGTGGGCTAACACAGTGCTGTTTTACATGGTTAAAACATTCATACTAAATACATTTGAGTGTGCTGAAATTTATGCTATAATGTTACTAAACAATCATTTGCTCGTGGTCAATCAATGCTAAGCCGCCACACGAGCTGAATGAGCGAGAATTAACCAGTCGTCGATGTAATTGAGGATCCGAATCCCATGCATACGCAAAGGGTCTAAAGCCGCGTCCACACACTTCGTGAATGTGCGGGATGAAAGAGCTAGACCAAAGGGAAGTACCTGATATTGGTAAGCCTCTCCCCCAAAAGCGAACCTCAGGTACTTCCTGTGCTGTGGAAGGAGTGAGAGATGGAAATACGTATCTTTTAGATCTATGGTCACAAACCAGTCCTCGAGCCTGATCTGCGACACAATCTGTTTGATTGTGAGCATCCTGAACTTGAGCTTTGCCACAGAGCGGTTCAGGACGCGAAGATCTAAAATAGGGCGCAGCCTCCCATCCTTCTTTGGCACGATGAAGTACCGGCTGTAAAACCCTGACTCTCTGTCCGGCAGAGGAACTCTCTCTATAGCCTCTTTCCGTAAGAGATTCTGTACTTCGTGAGTCATTACCAAAGCCTGCTTGGGGCCCACCACCGTGGGTAGAACCCTGTTGAAATGAGGTGGATGACATCTGCACTGTATGGCGTACCCCTTTCTTATAAACTGCAGGACCCACCAAAAAATATTTGGCAGATTCTCCCACTCTGCCACAAAATCTACTAAGAGTACCAGCCTCTCGAGGCCTCTGATGCACTCTGCACTGCGAGTGCAGCGCCCTGAAATGGCAAATCGGAAGGGAATGATTGACTCGACTCCTCAGAGGGCACGAGCCATCCTTGGATGAACCGTGAGAGCCCTCCACACCCTGGCAATCGGGCAGGTTTGGTGGAAAGACCATGTGAGGGCACCAAGGGCCAACGGGCACTGTATACTGAGGTGAACACCGCCTGCCCCCGGAGGGGACCACCCTCACAGTCCTGACCACACAGGCGTCAGGACTTCTTCGACGCAGCCTTCTTAGAGATAATGACTGACCTCAGATCAGTCCTACCCCTAGAAGGCTGCGCCTGACAGCGCCGCCCACCGCCCCACCCTTTCCGCGGGGGTGTGCGGTTGGCAACACTCTGTTTTTGCTGCGCTCGATGGGAGGAGCTTGCACTCTGCGTCTGCTGCTCTCTCACAGCAGCAGATGAGGCCTGTCAATATTTCATTTAGCCACAGCCCTGCTCAATACCTCCACGAGCTCCTCTCTTGCGGGGGTTTTAAGTGGCGAGTCTTCAACCCCCGCGTGGATACTGCAGATATCAACCTCCTCGGAGAAAGATAACTGCAGCACCGCGGCCACCCCGGGCGGGAGAAACCACAGAGCGGGCTCCCGAACCCGGAGAAACATCCAAGCATCTGACGGGTGAAGGCTGAGAAAAGGCAGGGCCCGTTTCAAACCCCTCCATCAGATCCAGTTGCGAACCCCACGACATGAGCTTTGACCGCAAGCCGGGACGCCCTTCTCGAAGAGTGCCCAGCGAAATAACAGCACGCGAAGAGGCAGAGCCTCACACTGCTCGCAGCCGCCACCCTCAAGTGCTGACTGCACGTGCTGCTCACCCAAACAAACAACGCACATCGAGTGTGTATCCCTGCTCGTAAGGAAGTGCGAGCAGGAAGGAAAACACCTTCTGAATGATTGTTCACTCGCCATAATCTCTCTGTCAGTATGTGTGTGGTTTTTCGTGAGAGAAAATAACAAAGTCTGAACTCAAATGACACAACACAAATGACAGTTTTGGACAATGAAACAGAGCGCTTGTTGAATGCAACAGAAGCTAAAGGCGTGTGTTTGCCGGCAGGCTTTATAGTTTACGAGTCTATGACGTCACCCGCCTATGACTTTCTGTCTCTCTATTGGACTGACTACATATGTGCTTCACGACGCAATCACGCAGAGGCGTTCCCAGAGTAGTGACGCAGCTCGAGTTCCCATGATAGGGATTAGGATCTTTAATAACAAAAACTCAGGAAACTATCCCAGAATATACATTTAACACGTGTTAACAATAATGAAGATGGACAAACACAGAGGGAGAACTGAAGGCTAAAAATACAGAGCAAATGAGATTTTAACAAGACACAGGATTGGCATAACTAATTAGACAGACTAATGCCGAGTTCAGACTGCACGATTTTTAAACTGGTCGGATCACTGCTCTTTACACACTGCATGGTAGCATTTAGTTGATGCCGTGTTCACACTGCATGATGAATCAGCGACAGGAAGCTTCATATTGCATGACTGTAAAAGAAGAAATCACAGACAACTCTGTTCAGTCCGCAAACTACGTTTCACAACCAAGCCCCTTTACACAACCATAGATGATTCGACTATCAGTCGACCAAAGAAAGATTCAACAATTCTGATTCAAATGTGTAAATCCTTAGTTGGGGACACCCCTAATATTAAAGCATATTTGGTGGTTTCTACAGAAATCAAGAGTAGATTAAGTCTGTTAAAATAATCTAGTTAAAATAATCTGGACATTCCATCATATATTTATTAATACTACCAATTAAAATGAGAGGAAAAACGGCCAATAATCAATATGGTACTGACCATAGACCATAGACATATCATAGACTGTAAAAAAAACATGAACAAAGTGTCCGTGACGTCACCCATAGCCCGGATAACAGAAAATGGGCAAAGAGGTGGGACATGGATGGAGATGAGGTGAGGTGATGCGATCACAAAAATCCCCAAAAATTAGCCGTATAGACCAAAACCACAATTTGTACCAGGCTGTAAACACTTTTTTTTTCTGCTGTAAGATTGGCCATTTTAACATGGAGCTCAATGAGATTCTGCTCCCTTCTGAAGCCTGTTTTAAAAAAAATCCCTCTAAAAATTGTTACATTTGCAATTTTTGCAAATGCCCACTATTGCTACATTTGCATGATCAATTCCGCTGTCGCTACTCTGGCATTTGTGTCCATCTCTAACATGCGCATCTGTAACAGTTTGCAATACATTCAGAAAACTACATTGCGGACAAGTTTAATTCCAGAGCTGTTACACACTCCATTCGTTTGAAAAGTCTCCGAGGACAGAACAGAAATGAAGGTGAGGGGTAAATAACAGTGAATGGAGAAAGTGAGGGAGATTGTGATAGTTTGCTGCTCGAAGAGGCTCTGATTGTTAAAAAGATGCTTAAAAGTTGGCAGTGTCAGACAACATATTTCATCTCCATTACATCATATCCCACTAAAGATAGAGAATATCTATAGACTAGAGCCGGCCATCGCAGCCGTAATACAACCACACGTACTCGGAACAGAGATGCCTGGTGTTTCCAAACGTGCACGTGCAAGTTATTTTGCGCTACATTTCTCCAGAGCAAGTTATGTTGTATGCAGAACAGGAAATAATACATGATTTTGTTGGCAGTCTAAGTGAGGTTATGGGGTTTTAGATCGCATCCCCCTGCTAAGGAGCTCTAACCAAATCCTCCTATGGTTTCTAAACAACACAAGATGCATGGAAATGCTCTGCGTATCGCTCTGGCATACAGTCTCCAATGATTCCCCTATTTTCAATCCTGCTGTCAAACAAAGTGAATTATTCATGTTCTCACTGTACACTAGGCTCTGCACACAAACTGGGCAATGTATGCACATTTTTAGTATGGCCGAATCCTGATCACGTCCAATGTCAGGACTAAACATCTGCCCCTAAAAGTCCCTTGAGGTTTGATCTGGATCAGACCCGGATGTAGACCTAAATCTAGATCTTTAGCTTCAAAAATCTCTCACCACCATAATTCAGACCTCAGGGTTTCTATAGAGTTTAGAGTTGCTGATACCAAATAGCGTAAATAATATTTTTTATGTTTTATTAATGGCTTCTGGATTCCTTTGATAGTGAATAAAAATTTCATCATTTTATTTATGTAAAACGTGTCATCTTTAATGTAAACCCTACTTTGTGGATCCGTTTACACAACAAAATGCTGTACTTATCGATGTAATCTGAGCCTTTTTTTTTTTTACGGCTGCATTGAAAAATCTTCAGGGGAAGTTCAAACATCTTGATGTGCTTCTTTATCCCTTTATCTCTTCTGTATATTTACAGACATAATGCCGAGGGATAAAACGGCATGGAAAAAAAGAATCTGAATACTGAGTAAACATCAAACAGCACAAAGAGAAACATACCTCCAGGGTTCACACCACAAACATATCACTACAACCATGAGAACTGGAAGTTAATTAAGTTACAGTGAGAAAAGTCAGTTAATCAGGATAAGGACAAAGGGAAATAGAGAATCATACCCTATATGAGTAGTGTCAGAACTGCTTGCAACACAGAGTTATTACAGTTAATGCCCAGAGCACCCACTCAACTAAAACGGCAGCTTTGGGGGCATAAACATAAAGGGTGTCTTTGTGTCTCTTAACAGATACAAAATGCAATTAAAATGTCTGTCCAAAATGAACAGGGCCCTTACATGACAACGAGATGCATTTAGTCACTTAGCCATTGTTTAAATTTACCTGTTTTAGCCGGCTAGCTGTGTCTCGCGCTGAAGTCCCGTGGGAACTCAGCGGTAGCCGGAAAAAAAGGCAGTCCAGTTGGGAAGAGCGTTGTGTGTGTAAAACAAGATTATTTTATTACTACACATCTTTCCTCAAGCCGTGTGTGCCCAAATGAAAGGATAAATAAAGTTTACATTACCACAGTGGTTGCACCCGTCTTTAACCACGGAATGGCATTTTTCTTCAACCAGCCCGGCTGTGTTGTGTCTTTGTAAGTTAGTCAAGTGTTCGCTGCAAATTTTCACAGTTCAGAAAGGCACAAACGCGAACCATTTCTTCTTCACTTGTGAGCCCGATCGGATCATCACTCTAGTGATGTCCGGTTCACGAACGGATCGTTCTTTTTTTACCGGTTCTTTTTTACCGGTTCTTTTTAGTGAACCGGGCGAATCAGTTCACCAAATCGGACTGAATCGTTCTAAAACGGTTTGCGTCTCAAATCAGCGCTGATCACACAAGTTACTTTAGTTACTCACTTTCTGACATGAGTGACAGTCCCTCCGAATATAAATAAACTAATGTCTTGAATTATATGTTGTAACTCCAACCGTTCACTGAACTGAGTCATGTTTTGCTGAGAGATCTGATGAACTCACAAGCAGCTAATACTGAGCACGCGCAAGTAACTGAACGTGCAGCGGTCCTCAGGATCAGCAGTACAGAATCAAAACAGAAAACAGTTTCTCTCAGAAACGTTCAATACTGAGAACTGACGAGCCAGCTACAACAGAGTTCACACGGGACTTCAGCGTGAGACTACAGCTAGCCGGCTAAAACAGGTGAATTTAAACAATGGCTAAGTGGCTAAACGCATCTCATTGTCATGTAAGGGCCCTTTTCATGTTGGACAGACATTTTAATTGCATTTTGTGTCTGTTAAGAGGCACAAAGACACCCTTTACGTGCATGCCCCCAAAGCTGCCGTTTTAGCTGAGTGGCTCTGGGCATTAACTGTAATAACTTCCTGTTGCAACCACCAATCCCAACACATTCTCACACCCAACTCGTCACATATGGACGCTTGACCAGGACCCCTTGTCGTCACTTTTCAACGAACTGGGCGTACCTTTATCGTTCAATTTTCGACGCGCTGGGTGCTCCATTCATTTCAATGAGAAACCTTTGGCGTCATACACAGACGCATTTAATTCTTTGCGTTTCTTAAAAGCAGACATGATTTTATTAATATTTAAAGGCTACTTTTATATTTTGGAGCAACTAACCCAACTCCTACCCTAAACCTACCCACATCTTAACAATATAAAACACATACCAGGCAAATAAATGTAGCCTACAGTCACAAGTATTTATTGCAAAATCTGACCAAAACAGTATAAAAGTATTAGCTCATGTTGCATTCCAAGTCTTCTGAAGTCATACGATGTCTTCATGTGAAGAACAGAGTTGATGTTGATGTTTTAATCGCTGAAATGATGATCCCGGCATCCCGCTGCCCCGTGAACGAACTCATTCATATCTCATTCAAATAATTCAAAAGACTCCTGAGCATGACGCGATCGGTCACAAGACACACGAGAGCCAATGACATTTTACAATCAATGCTGACGTAATGACGCAATTGGTCACAAGACATATGAGAGCCAATGCAATTTCACTATGAAATCTGAAGAACGGGCACTCGGGCAGCAATATTTGAAATTTGATGTGTTCGTGATCTTCGACGGATGGAGATGCTGAACGCTTTTGGGGATTTTCTTCATGCAAATCAATCGTTTGGCCTCGGAAAACTTGGATTATTTAACTTTTTTGAATAACTCGTGGATGCAGTCGTATATCCTGTGCTTTATATCATGTTTACACAAAAAAGGGAGGTTTAGGGATGGGGTGGGGTTGGGTTACATGCTGTTAAAATGTGTCTAAATAGCGTAAATAAAAAAATGTAATAGAAATCATGTTAAAAGTGTCTAAATAGCGTAAATAAAATAAAAGTAAATGAAATTATGCTTGCTGATTTAATTGAGAAGCACACTCCAACATGTCATAATGGCAAAATTATAAACCAATAAATAATTTCAATAAATAAATCAAAAAATAAATTTCACAATGACGAAAATCCCATTCCCAGTGCGTCTGTGTATGACGCCAAAGGTTTCTCATTGAAATGAATGGAGCACCCAGTGCGTCGAAAATTGACGATAAAGGTACGCCCAGTTCGTTGAAAAGTGACGACAAGGGGTCCTGGTCAAGCGTCCATATGTGACGAGTTGGGTGTGAGAATGTGTTGCCAATCCGGATCGTTTTTTTCTTCTATAGACTGTACCCACAAAGATATAATGATCAAGATAATCTTAAAAATTTGCCGGAATTGTCCTTTAAGTTTACAAAACACATATTAAAGTAGACACTTTACTTGCATTTAACAATTCTAATAACTTTTGTCAAAATAAAATGTCAACATGTTCCAAATTGTAAAATTGTCATTCAGTGTAATGGTCTGGACTTAATGAATTTAAGGAGGAATTATGCACATCCAACAAACTATTTGCAGGTGCTCGATCAAATGAAGCATTTAACACAATGTAAAAAAAGAATCTGCACACTGCCACTACTACTCCCAAGGGTTTATTAAAAAGGAAACAACATTTCGACCCAAAGGGTTTTCATCAGGCAAACAACAAGCACAAAAAGGTACAATTTATATCTGCGTGAACCATCACACCTGACCTTATTAGTGAACTAATTAGTGGACTTTGAATTTGCCATTACACCTTTAAATTAACATATACAATATACAAATAAGTGTTGGCTGTTTTATATTAAAATTGTGTATAATATTATGTGTTATATTTATTTTTTAAGTATTTAAATAACCAGAGGACTTTTGTCCCGAAACTGCAGTTTGTAAGAGATCATTCAGTGTAACAGGATCAAGAAGCCATTCTGAAATCATATAAAAAACAGATAGTCATTCGACAGTCTGTGACATCATCAAAAGGCAGCTTGAAGACCGTGTGGTATTACTGTATAAATAACCATTTTTGCATCACATTTATATTACACATAAATGAGAAAAGTTTTTAAACTTAATAAAAAATAATATTTTAAAGCATTTTTGTATAGTTTAATTTGTGTTATTGGTTTATTTTAGAAGCCCAAAAACAGAGAGACTTTAAGGCACTGTAAAATGCCAAAAAGACAAAAAGTATGGACGGCACTTTAAAAGCCATTCGCACCAAAAAAAAAAAACTAAAAAAAAAACTAATATGATAATTACAATGAAAATTATAACAGCGTCCACACCAAAAAAGTAAATCAAAAAAGGTTACAGACTGCAGATTGAACTTACTGATATATTTTATTTAAATTATTAGGTACTTCTTCTTCCTTTAATACTTAAAAAAATATAAATTCAATAAATGTTATAACATTAAACATGAAGTCTGAAATTTTTAAATTGCAATAATGAACTGGTTATAAAAAGTAATAATATTATATATAATATTATATATTATTATTAATATTGCTTGCATTTTAGTCTATATTGAAAGTGAAAA